>NW_021703782.1:25994490-25997167 GCF_005190385.1 Monodon monoceros | reverse complement strand
ATGATGTTAAGTTGTTTATTTGAGATTTTTCTTTTATCTTAATCTAGGGATTTATGACTATAAACTTCCCTTGTAGAACTGCTTTTGATGTATCCCATGTGTTTTGGTATACTGTTTTCATTTTAATTTTTCTCAAGCTATTTTCTAATTTCTCTTTAGTTTTCATTTTTGAAAACAAAATAATCTTTCTCAAGATTATATTATTTAATTTCCACACATTGTGAAATTTCCAGCTTTTTTTATGTTGCTTTTTATTTACATTCCATGGTGGACAGAAAAAATAGTATAATTCAGTCTTGCTAATTTTATTAAGACTTGTTTTGTGACCTAATATGTGATCTAGGAGAAAGTTCCCTTTAGAGTTGAGAATAATACCTAACTGTTGGGTGGAATTTTCTATATATGGGTCTTAGGTCCATTTGGTTTATAATGTTGTTGAAAGTTAACTGTTCCTTTATTGATTTTAGGTCTGTATGTTCTATCCATTATTGAAAATGCTCTGTGACACTTCAAAAATTTGTATCAGGGATTTCTCATTGACTCCATGCTGGCCCACAGTGAAGCTAAAAATAGTATTTCCTGCAGGCATTCTTTTTCTTTAAGCTACAATGCAAAGAGACAGAATGACAGTCTCCCCTTTTGTTTCTGTTGTATTTTTTTAAATATTTATTTATTTGGCTGCTCCAGGTCTCAGTTGTGGCATGCGGGATCTTCGTTGCCACATGTGGGATCCAGTTCCCTGATCAGCGTTCAAACCCAGTCCCCCTGCATTGGGAATGTGGAGTCTTTTTTTTTTTTTAATCCGAGTATATTTGCTTTACAGTGTTGTGTTAGTTTCTGTTGTACAGCAAAGTGAATCAGCTATACATATACATATATCCCCCCTTTATTGGATTTCCTTCCCATTTAGGTCACCACAGAGCCCTGAGTAGAGTTCCCTGTGCTATACAGTAGGATCTCATTAGTTATCTATTTTATATATAGTATCAAGAGTGTATATATGTCAATCCGAGTCTCCCAATTCATCCCACACCCCCTTTCCCCCTTGGTATCCATGCGTTTTTTTCTCTTCATCTGTGCCTGTATTTCTGCTTTGTAAATAAGATCGTCTATACCAATTTTTTCAGATTCCAAATATATGCGTTAATATACGATATCCGTTTTTCTCTCTCTGACTTACTTCACTATGTGTGACAGTCTCTAGGTCCATCCACATCTCTACAAATGACCCAATTTTGTTGCTTTTTATGGGTAATACTCCACTGTATATATGGACGATATCTTCTTTATCCATTCCTCGGCTGATGGACATTTAGGTTGTTTCTATGTCCTGACTATTGTGAATAGGGCTGCTCTGAACATTGGGGTGCACTTGTCTCTTCTTTCTCTTTAAGCTACAATGCAAAGAAACAGAAGAACAGGTGTTTCCCTTTAATTACTTAGAGTGTGACACCGCCCCCCCCTTTGTTTCTGTTCTGAACACTGGCCACAAAATAGTTACAGTTTGACACAATACTTGCCAATGAAATACCACCTGAGAGATTCTGAGAACTTACTTGTTTTCCTGATCCAGCATGGCTCCTTCCAACTTCTGTTGTCCTTTATAGGTCAATCATGGACAGTTGAAAGCAAAAGAACACTTTCCAAAGATGATGTGGCAGGGTGATAAAACTTACCTGGGTCCTTCATCACATCATTGAGCTATCTCTCCATCCCTGGATTTCTTATTAGGTGAGAAGGATAAACTGCAATATATTTAAGCCACTGCCGTATAATTTCCTGTATTCTTGGTAAAGAATGACCCACCTGGAAATGGCATTTCGAGGTGCAGACCTCAATATTTAAAATTGGCTGAATGGGGGTAGAAGAGAATATTCAGTTATTCCAGGCAAGAAAATTAGACATCTTTATTACATGGTGATGAAAATGTGTGATCAAACAGGTACGTACTTATCCTGGGACACAAAATGTAGGGTAAGGAGAATTGATGAAAGAAAAAAAAATCGAGAATTTTAACTTGGGTGTGTTATGTTTTGCTACTTTCTATGCAGTCCTCAAAGGCAGGGATGATTTCAGACTTCAGACAACCATTCTGCTCAAAACATGGAAGAATGAAATATAGCTTTGCTAAGGGAACATTCTCTAACTGCAGGCTGTAATGTATATTGAGTCAAAGAGTCATGATTTGGATTTCTGTGAGTTGAAATAATAACAGCTAACATTTATATGATACTCCCTACATGCTAAACACTGTCGTAAGCACTTTACATTTATTAACATATTTAATCCTCACAACAGCACTGTGATGGGTGCCATTATCTGCAACATCAGAGGGAACCATGTGATCATTGTAGCCACCAGCTGACCCTACAGCCACCTTGTGCCTCCCTTGGACCCACCCAAGAATTTCTGAGCCTTCTTTCTGGTAAGTCTTGTGGCCTTTTCTCCCTCATTGTGAATCCTCCTGCCAATAAAACATGCTGTGAATGTTAACAAAAGGAAACCTCAACTATAATTGGTGAGTCAGGGCCCCCCCCCCCCCGCCCCCATAGAGGGAGCTCTCATGCTGTGTCACTCATCATCAATTACCCCAACAGGAAGAGGTCATTTACTGACCCCAAAGAGGAAGGGCAACCACCTTACTACCCCAGCTGGAGGAGGGAAGACTTCCTTCCTG
>NW_021703782.1:25984165-25994390 GCF_005190385.1 Monodon monoceros | reverse complement strand
CTGTGTTTTGTGAGCTTTTGTCAAAAATTGCATATTGAAAAAAACAGCCACCTCTCCCAGCCTTGTAGACTGGATACTTGCAGAGGAAGGCCTTCACTAATCAGCCTGGTGTAATGACTTAAGTTCTTCTCAGATCTTTTCTGAGGATGTGCCTTCACTAGACCTGTGTCTGAAGCCCAGCTACAGCCCCCTACTTCTGCCACACACAGATGTTTCATTTCCCCAAGAGCCGCAGCCCTGTCTTCTTGGCCCTTAAATGTTCTGTTGTATTCCTCTGTCAGTAATCTCTGCCCTCCAAGTGTGTGCAGGTCTACAGTTGCCATGAAGTTTTCATGGGCCATTGAATCCATCATTGCTTTCACAGCCACCAATCTGATATAAAAAATATTCCACTATTGCTATCTCAGGTGTGAGTCATGTGAGACAGAAATCAGACTCTCAGACATTGCCTGGCATGCCACACATTGCAATCAAGTTGCACTCTTTTACTTTTCTCCCAATGGAGGACCAGTAATTGGGCAGCTTTCACTCTACTGCACCATATTGAGTCAGGAATGGGCTAGGATAAGAGTGAGCAAAAATGTCACGAAATTTGCTATCATTTTGAGTGACTCTTTCTTGACTGGGCATTCACTTTGTTGCTTCATATTACTGACTGGTTTCTAGAGCTCCCACAAAGCTATTTGTATTCTATTGTTTAGTTTAGTGTTTTCATGGGGTTACAGATCTGGAGCTTCCTATTCTGCCATCTTACCTATATCACTGCTGTCCTTCATTTTTGGAAGATGGTTTTACCAGATATAGAATTCTTGGTTAACAGTGTTTTTCTTTCAACATGTGAATATGAAATCCACCAGCCTCCTCCCTTGACGCTTTCAAAATTCTCTTTGTGGTTAGTTTTTGCAATTTTAATATAGAGTTTTTGTGTAGATCTCCTGTTGGAGTTCACTGAGTTTCTTGGATATGTAGTTTCATGTATTTTATCATATTTGCAGAGTTTGGAACAATTATCTCTTCAAATATTTTCCCTGACTTTCTATCCCTTTCTCTCCATGCAGGATTCCTATTATGGATGTGTTGTCATACTTGATGATGTCTTGTAGGTCTTTTACGTTCTGCTCATTATTCTTCACTCTTTCCTCTTTGCACCCCTCAGAGTGGATAGTCTCAATCAGTTCTTCTTTAAATGTGCCAATTCTTTATTCTGCCTGCTTAAATCCCTTAATGACTTTCTTATTTCAGTAGTGGCACTTTTCAACTCTAGAATATGTATTTGATTCCTTTTTGTAATTTCTTTCTCTTTGTTAGTATTCGTCACTTGGTGAGACACCATTTTCATGATTTCCTTTAGTTCTTTGTCCAAAATTTCATTTAGTTCTATGGCAATATTTAAGAGAGTGATTTAAAATGTTTTTAATGCCTGGACAATGTGTATATGTGTATGTCCACATTGTGTGGACAATGTATATATATATATATACATATATATATATATATATACACATGTACACGTATATATATATATATATATATATATACACATTTTTTTCCTCATTCATGAGTCATACTTTGTTGTTTGTTTTCATACCTCATAACTCTTTGTTGAAAATTTATATGTTAAATAATATAAAGTAGAAATTCTGGAAATCAGATTCTCCCTTCCCATCAGGATTTTCTGTTACAGATGTTTGTTGCTGTTGTTGGGGGTGGTGGTGGTATTGCTCATGTTTGTTGAAATCTAGCTTGCATTTGGGAAGATGTAATGATTGTTACAGGTTGGAAGGAAGCTTTATGATATGAGAAGCACATACCATTTTTTTGTGAGTTTATTTTAAATTAATATAAAATGGTGTTGGTTTATTGGATATATTTTTATGTTCCATGCTACTAATGTTTAAGATTCAAACATTTGACAAAAGTTTATTTAGGACTTTTCATAAGTGTTTGATTGAGAGTATTCAGTGGTGATATTTTGTTTTTTGTATATACATTGGTCTCTTTCTGGGCTCTCTAGTTTGTTCCATTGGTCGATACGTTTGTATTTAACCCAGTACTATTCTGTTTTAATTACTCTACCTTGGTAATATGTTTTTTTTGTTTTTTTTTTTTTGCGGTACGCGGGCCTCTCACTGTTGTGGCCTCTCCCGTTGCGGCGCACAGGCTCCAGACACGCAGGCTCAGCAGCCATCGCTCACGGGCCCAGCCGCTCTGCGGCATGTTGGATCATCCCGGACTGGGACACGAAACGGTGTCCCCTGAATCGGCAGGCGGACTCTCATCCACTGCGCCACCAGGGAATCCCGGTAATACGTTTTGAAAGCAGGAAGTGTGATCCCTTGAGGTTTATTCTTCAAAAGATTGTTTTGGATATTTGGGGTCTTTTGTGTTGCCCTACGAATTTTTGTCTTGCTTTCTCTATTTCTGTATTGAACACCATTGGGATTTTAATAGGGACGTCATTGAATCTGTGGACCACTATGGTAGTATGTACATTCTGAAAATAGTAATCACGAACATGGGATGTCTTTCTGTATTATCAGTGTCTTCTTTAATTTTCCTCATCATATTTTTATACTTTTGAGTGTACAGGTGTTTCACCTCTGGTTATGTTTATTTCTAAGTATTTTATTCTTTGCATTGAAGTTGATAATGGGATTGTTTTCTTAATTTACTTTTCAGATTTTTCATTGTTATTGAGTAGAAATGTAATTGACTTCTGTATGTTGATTTTTATGTATTTCCACTTTAGTGAATTCATCTTCTGTGGAGTTGGTAAGATTTGCTACCAAAAAAATTGTGTCATCTACAAAGATAATTTTACTTCTTCCTTTCTGATGTGAATGTCTTTTATTTCTTCTCCTTACTTAACTTATCTGTCTAGGATTTCCAAAACTGTGCTGAATAAAAGTGGCAAGATTGGACATCCTTGCCTTCATGTTCATAAAGGAAAAGCTGTCACTTTTTCACTATTGAGTTTGATATTAGCTGTGTCCTTTTCATATTTGGCCTTCTTTATGTTCATTTCCTTCTATTCCTAGTTTATGGAGGATTTTTATCTGAAAGAATGTTGAGTTTTTTCCAAATCCTTTTTCTGCATCTGTTGAGATGATCATGGGGGGGGGTTGTTTTTTGTTTTTTTCATTCTGGTAATGTCATGTATCATGACATTGATTGATTTATGGATGTTGAACCAACCTTGAATCCCAGCGTCATATGTATAATCCACTTGGTCATATGTATAATCCACTTAATGTGCTGTTTAATTTGGTTTGTTAGTATTTTGATGAGGTTTTTAACATCTGTGTGCATCAGGGATATTTTATCTTTTCTTGTAGTGTCTTTGTCTGGTTTTGATATCAGGGTAATGCTGGCCTTTTAAAATTAGTTTGGAAGAGTTCACAGTTTTCAGTATTAGCAGAGTTGCTATGTTGAATATGTCCTTCCAAATTTCAACGTTAAAAACCTAACTGCCTGAGTGATAGCTAGCGTAGGTGGGGCCTTGGGCGTTGCTTAGGTCATGAGGCGCAGAGCCACTCATAAAGGGATCAGTCCCTTATTTGTTTTTTTAATCAAAGGCTCCAAAGATTAACCTCTAGCCCCCTCCATGATGCCCCTGAGAACACAAGCAACACTGGTACCAACTAGATCAGAAAAGATAGTCTCCTCACCAATTGTGATGATGCCATATGTCAGACTTTGGGCCTCCAAATGGTGAGCTATTATTATAAGCTACTCGTCGTGGTATTTGTTAGAGCTATCCCAAATGCGTCAGCAGGTTCAGAAAGAGTGGCATAACTTCTTCAAATGGTGACCGAATTTCTCTGAAACCATGTGATCTGGTCTTCTCTGCCTGAGACATTTTGATACTGATTCAATCTCTTATAGTTCTAGATCTCTAGATTTTCTATTTCTATTTACTTATCTTGTCAGCCGACGTGTCCGTTCCGGATTCCCATTCTTCTAGGTTATCCCCCATTTCATGGCATACCCAATACTCATAACGTCCCTTATAACCTTTTCATGTCTGTGGACTCCATTTGTTCCTTTCATACCTGTTTGATTTATGGGACTCTTCCTCTCTCTCTCTCCTTCTCTCTTGCTTCGACTCGCTAAGGATTGCAATTTTTGTTTTCTTTTTTAAAAAACTTGGCTCTTAGTTTCATCATTTTTCTATTGTTTCTCTAGTCTGTATTTCATTATTTTCTGCTCTGCTCTTTATTCCTTCCCATGCTAAATTTGGGCTACTTTGTCTTCTTTTTCTAGTTTCTGAGGAATGATTAAGTTGTATTTGAGATTTTTCTTTTATCTTAATCTAGGGTTTATGACTATAAACTCCCTTGTAGAAACTTCTTGTGTATCCGTGTTTTGGCATACGTTTCTTAATTTTCTCAAGCTATTTTCTAATCTCTTTAGTTTCATTTTGAAAACAAAATATCTTTCTCAAGATTATATATTTAATTTCCACACATTGTGAAATTTCCAGCTTTTTTTATGTGCTTTTTATTACATTCCATGGTGGACAGAAAAAATAGTATAATCAGTCTGCTAATTTTTAAGACTTGTTTCTGTGACCTAATATGTGATCTAGGGAAAGTTCCCTAGAGTGAGGAATAATACCTAACTGTTGGGTGGAATTTCTATATTGGGTCTTAGTCCATTGGTTTTAATGTTGTTGAAAGTTAACTGTTCCTTATTGATTAGGCTGTATGTCTATCCATATGAAAAGCTCTGTGACACTTCAAAACATTTGTATCGGGATTTCTCATTGACTCCATGCTGGCCCACAGTGAAGCTAAAAATAGTATTTCCTGCAGGCATTCTTTTCTTTAAGCTACAATGCAAAGAGACAGAAGACAGTCTCCCTTTTGTTTCTGTATTTTTTTAAATTTATTTATTGCGTGCTCCAGGTCTCAGTTGTGGCAGCGGGATCTTCGTGCCCACATGTGGGATCCAGTTCCCTGATCAGCGTTCAAACCCAGTCCCCTGCATCTGGGAATGTGGAGTCTTTTTTTTTTTTAATCGAGTATATTGCTTTACAGTGTTGTGTAGTCTGGTTGTACAGCAAAGTGAATCAGCTCATATACATAACCCCCCTTTTTGGATTTCCTTCCCATTTAGGTCACCACAGAGCCCTGAGAGAGTCCCTGTGCTATACAGTAGGATCCATTAGTTATCTATTTTATATATGTATCAAGAGTGTATATCTGTCCCCTCGAGTCTCCCAATTCATCCCACACCCCCTTTCCCCCTTGGTATCCATGCGTTTTTCTCTTATCTGTGCCTGTATTTCGCTTTGTAAATAAGATCGTTATACCAATTTTTCAGCTCCAAATATATGCGTTAATATACGATATCCGTTCTTCTCGACTACTTCACTATGTGTGACAGTCTCTGTCCATCCACCTCTTACAAATGACCCCAATTTGTTGCTTTTTATGGGTAATACTCCACTGTATATTGGCCGATATCTTCTTATCCATTCCCGGCTGATGGCATTAGGTTGTTTCATGTCCTGACTATTGTGATAGGCGCTCTGAACATGGCGTGCACTTGTCTCTTCTTTCTCTTTAAGCTACAATGCAAAGAAAGAAGAACGGGTGTTTCCCTTTAATTACTTGAGTGTGACACGCCCCCCCCTTGTTTCTGTTCTGAACACTGGCCACAAAAAGTACAGTTTGACACATACTTGCCAATGAAATACACACCTGAGAGTTCTGGAACTTACTGTTTCCTGCTCCAGCATGGCTCCTTCCAACTGTTGTCCTTTTAGGTCAATCATGGACAGTTGAAAGCAAAAGAACACTTCCAAAGATATGTGGCAGGGTGATAAAACTACCTGGGTCCTTCATCACATCATTGAGCTATCTCTCCATCCCGGGATTCTTATTAGGTGAGAAGGATAAACTGCAATATATTAAGCCACTGCGTATAATTCCTGTATCTGGTAAAGAAGACCCACCTGGAAATGGCATTTCGAGGTGCAGACCTCAATATTTAAAATTGGCTGAATTTGGGGTGAGAGAAATATTCAGTTATTCAGGCAGAAAATTAGACATTGTATTACTGGATTGATGAAAAGTGTGATCAAACAGGTACGTATTATCCTGGGCACAAAATGTAGGGTAAGGAGAATTGATGAAGAAAAAAAAAATCGAGAATTTTAACTTGGGTGTTATGTGTTTGCTACTTTTCTATGCAGTCCTAAAGGCGGTGATTTCAGACTTCAGACAACCATTCTGCTCAAAACATGGAAGAATGAAATAGCTTTGCTAAGGGAACATTCTCTAACTGCAGGCTGTAAGGTATATTGAGTCAAAAGAGTCATGATTTGGATTTCTGTGAGTTGAATAATAACAGCTAAACTTTATATTATACTCCCTATGCTAAACACTGTCGTAGCACTTTACTTTATTAACATATTTAATCCTTAAACAGCCCTGTGATGGGTGCCATTATCTGCAACATCCTTCCCGTATTGAAGATTTCTAAATGGAGGCCCGAGAGGTTAACTACATTGCCCTAAGGTCACACATATAAACTATGACTTGACCTCGGTTATTTGGCTGCAAATTCCATGATTCTTAAACCTACCCTATAGCACTTCTCTTCCCAAACTGAAATATAACAGAGTGGCTACTACCGTATTACAGGGTATAAGAAGAGAATGCCACAGTCTAAGCGAACACCTGGGACGTTCATAATTACCTCAAGGCAATTCAGTTAAGGGAAGAGGGGATCAAATAGAGGCCAGCTGATAAATGCAAATCTAACAGGCTTAAAAATGTTACAAAAAAACAGTGATGACTGTTCCATGTGGGGATGCACCAGAAAACAAATGGGATCTTCCCCCCTGAGCCTTGTGAGGGAGAAAAGTTACCCCGTGCCCCTACAGGACCACACATCAATTCTCCTGTAAGGGAGATTGGGGTTCATCATCTCCTCTACAGCAGCAGTGGCGCTAAGCTACAGCTGCCTAGTGCCATAGTTCTTGGTTACTGTTTTTTCAGGACTTGTGCAATGCTAGAGGTTGCACTGTCCAGTGCCTCCACTTCCTCATCAGCAGTCACTGTTGAAGCATACCAGGGATTAGGAATACTCCGTCTAACACTACACGTGGGGTCATCTTGCCTCTAGCTAAAAGGTGATTCATCTCTACAGTCTCATCTTCTTCTTAGGACTACTGCCAGTACCAACTGCATTAGGTCAGGCTCACCAGAAGCAAAACGTCAATGGGGACACATGGGACAATGATTGAGAGAATGCTCTCATCAACAGGGGAGTGGGGAAGACAGGATAGGGCAGGGGGAGAAAACAAAGCAAAGATGTGATCTGGAAAGTAACATCAGCTTGGTCCCCAAGGGACCTCTGGAACATGAATGGGAAACAGAATTGTTCCCCCTGGAGACAAGAGGGCTGTATTTGACACCCCCAGCCTCACCAGCGGTCACTACTTTCTGGCTGATACCACAGATGTGTGAGTTACTGAGTGAGGCAGTATGTGCCTAGTTAGGAGCAATTCCCTGAGAAGGCGGCAGCTGTGAACCATTAGTACCAACACTCACAGCCACCAGGGAAGAGGTGCCCCACCCCAGTGAAGGCACCTATGGGCCTCCAAGATCCTCCACTACAGAGATTTAAAAGGAAGGACAACACCCAGTGGAGCTCAAAGAACTTTAGGGGTAGGGCCAAGGGGCAAGCACTATCTCAAAGTTAGCCTTAGCTCCCCGTTCTCAGTCCCCACTGTGAACCTGGATCTCTCATGAACAGGGAAGGTCCAGGCCCTGCAGCCATTGGAGTAAGAGATTCATGGTCTTAAAGCATAAATGAGTACCCAATTCTTTTTCCAAAGACTCATATAATACGCTATGTGGGAAACCCTATATCCTGGAGCCACATGTCCCTTTGTGCCACCTCTTCTCCTCCTGGACCATTTCTTCTGAGAGGCCTTTGCACACTTCAGTCTGGTTCCTTCTGGGATGGAACAGGGATACAGGGAAGTGTGAGTGCTGATTCCAAACCCCCACCCTCCTGGGAGACCCAGGGAGGAATAAACAGTGGCTTGATGACGAAACCCAGAAGCTTCCTAAGTAGGCTGAAAAGACAGACTCTTTATCCTGTGCTTGTCTGGGCCAAACCATAGGCCAGGCCTTACAGTGCCTCTAAGAGACTGTGTGGACTTAGTAGAAAACAATTTTTTCCTTTCTTTCTACCATTTGAAAAATGTAGTTGACTGGATTTTTGTTCGTTTGTTTCCATACAGAAGAGAATCAGCACCATAGTTACTTAGAATAAGGAGGTGCCATTTTCTCTGTTTTGACCCCAGAACACAGCACACCCCCACACACACTAGTACACACATGCATGTGTGCACATACACAACTTCCCTGTGGCTTTTGCTCTGGCTCTGGGAGATGCAGCTAAGGCCAAGACGCTTTATTGGAAACATGGTGCTTATAAGGCCCTGGTCCCCATCTCCAGGTAGTCCCAAGCTATCCCCACCAAAGCTGGCCCAGGGTCATCTCAAGGTCTAGACACTGCCAGTCGAGCTGTTGGAGCCAGTGACCTGTCTATTCTTCTTCCATCTATCCAGTCAAGATTTTCTAATTTCCTAAAACTGAAAACTCTTTCCTTTTTTCCATGGAAATCCCCCTGAGCCAACGAAGCCTTCGGGCCTAGGGAGATTGACCCTGCATGATCACTCAGTGCCTGAGGCAAAGGGATGTGGCCAGTCCTGGGCAGAGCATTGTCAAGATTTGGGACATTGGGGCACTGGGGATTAGCGTGAGGGAGCAGGGCTAAAGAGACAGAGCCCTGGATGGATATAAAGCTGGGTGCTCCAGATCTTCAGTCCATGACTAGAGGACTGGGGAGGGTGTGGCTGAAGGCCCTGAATCCTGGGGCTGGATCACTGGCACATAAGCCTAGCGAACAGGACGGGGCCAAGGGTTGCAGGGCTTGGGGGTGTGGGTGGATACCGTTCACTGGCATTGTGGGAAGCCGAGTGTGTGGCTCGGGGCTCTCATTCAGCTGTTGGAGGACTTAGGAAGGCTTGAGAATGAAGGCCATTACAATATTGCTCTCCCTTCCCACAGAACCAGAGTCCAGAACAAACACACACTGACTCCTCCCATGTCTCCCAAGAGGCTGAATACCCTGGGGTTCTCAACATTTGAGTGAATGAGGTATAGCTGTTGAAAGAAGTGGAGAGAGATCCATGTGGGAAATGAACTGGAAGGTGTTTCCCCCATCCCAGACAAGTATTTCCTAGAGAATTATGCGCTGGGTTCTCTATCACGATGTGTGGACTTGGCAGTAAAACACCAAGACATAGTCTAGGCCTGCAGCCCCTTAAAGGATTTTGGCACCTGGTGACCCCAATCAATCCAAGACCTGCTTTTCACGGTGTTTTGTTTTTAACTGTTATAAATGGAAATATTTCCACCTAAAATAGCTCTAGCAGACGTCAAATTTGTATGCCTTATTCCATTTCCTTCTGTCCCCCTGAAGCTGATGAAAAATACCATGAACCTTAAATAAACTCAGTATACCAGGCCTTTGCAGACCTGCCTGACTCTTTCTTCATCAGTCAAAAGTGAGATGTATTTTATGAACCGTCTATAACACTGGGCAGCAAACTACAACCAACCAGGTGTTTTGTAAATAAAGGTCTATTGGACCACAGCCACACTCCAACTTCATGTTGTGTCTATGGCATCTTTCACATACAACAACAAAAGTGAGCCATTGCAACAAAGAACATAAAGGCTACAAAGACTGAAATATTTACTACGTGACCCTTTTACAGAAAATTACTCATTCCATCTGGTCTAAGAGGCTAGCTTTCAATACTAACAAGAAGAGGTACCATGAAACCCCTTCCTAACACTTAAAAGCCCCTCCACTAACTATTCAGTAAATTTGGTTTGTTCTGTGAGTGTGTGTGTGTCTGTGTGTGTGTGCACTAGACCTAGAGGCTCCTGTGAAATGGCTTTGATAATCACAAGTGCTGACCCTGCTGGACTTTCACTGTGAAAGTGAACATCCTTTCAGTCAGAGGTCCCACAGGCCCTCAGAGGTCCAACCATGGTTGGTCTCTAGTTCATCTCATGGAACTATCAGTCAGTTTATTTTGTTAAGCTAGGCTGTCCACATTTTCAAAACTTGGGGCAGGTATGTACATTTCTGGCCTGCAGTTTCCAAGAAATACTTTGCTGTAATTCTAAAG
>NW_021703782.1:25963495-25984065 GCF_005190385.1 Monodon monoceros | reverse complement strand
GCTACAACTGCTGAAGCCAGCACTGCTAGAGCCCATGCTCCTCAGCAAGAGAAGCCACTGCAATGAGACGCCCGTGCACCGCAACGAAGTGTAGCCCCTGCTCGCCGCAACCAGAGAAAGCCCGTGCACAGCAAGAAAGACCCAACATAGCCAAAAGTAAATAAATAACTAAATAAAATAAACTATGCTGTTGCTATAAAATAAATAAATAAATAAATAAATAAATAAAAGTGATTAAGAATTACAAAGTCCACTTTGGGAAACCCTAAACCTTAACAAGTTTGAAACATCCAGAATTCCTCAATAATAGGAAAAATAAAAAATAACATGTTACCACATTAATGCTTTTCAGTTAATCATAAAAATTTTCAGGACCTAGAGAAGAATTAATCAGTTTATAAATTCTTTTATAATCTACAGCTGCTTTTGTGCCAGTTGATTTTTCAGACCAATAAGTACTTCAGTAATTGTACATGACCTCAAATATTCCAAAGGAAAAAGAAAAGAATCCATGTCTAATGGCTCCTTAAAAAACTTTTCCTTCTGCATCTGCAGTTGTGAGGAATAAAATGTATAGCAGTGAGTTAAATGAATATGACCATAGACACTGGATTACAACAGAAGAAAGAATGCTATGCATTTACTGCTTTAAAGCAATTTAAAGAATTTGAAGACTTGGTCCATAAATGTGAAAGGGAAGACATTTTTAATATTAGACAACTTTCATATATATTGTCTCCATGATTTCATCACAATATACAAGTAATGTTAGCATAATATACTTTGTATTCAATCTGGCATAGCTTCTCACAAAAAGCCTAATTAATCGAAATATCTTCAATTTCCTATGTATGTTGTTTTGGTCAAGTAAAACAAAAAAACAAGTTTAAGATAAAAATATAAACATGCATTCAAACTAGTCAGAAAACCAGTGGTTTAGTGATTTGTACACAGTGCAACAAATCATCTGAACTTATAGAGCTACTTTGCAAAATGTCTATGTAAATTTTAAAAATGGGTTCCTTGAAGATTTAAACCTCAAGATTGATACATTGGTCTTTAAAATTTTTTTGAATTTAACATCCAAGATCTTTGACTGAAACCTTGAAAATCACTAATGAATATGTTTTGGCTAAAGTTTCCTATGGAAATCAGAATTTTAACATTGAGTAAACGAACATACTTCTTTGCCATGCAATAATTTTACTTCTATTCTTTCCTACAAATATCAGGGGTCAGAAAACTTGTTCTGCAGAAGACCACACAGTAAATACTTTAGCCTTTAAAGACTATACCATTTCTGCTGCAAATAATCAACTCTAGTCTTGTAGTATGAAAGCAGCCATAGACAACAAACAAACAAACAGGTGAGACCTTGTAAAAACAAAACTGTATTTACAAAAACAAGTAGTGGGCCACACTGGACCCACAGGCAGGCACATGCCAACTCCTATATGCATAATATTTGACATTTAAAGCCTTAAATTCTAAAATTTACAGTATCAAGTTAGAATTTACATTATCTTAATATAAGTGTAATTTTATTCATGATTGAAAATTAAAGCTTTAACTATCTTACATTATATATGCATGATTATAGAATGTCTACATACATACATACACTGGAATGATGATGCTAAGAAGAAAAAATGGTTAAATATGGAAAAAGGGAGGACATGAAAACTATGACTTTATGTACACTAGCTGTTCATCATATGAAGAAATAAATGAATACTGTTGGCTTTTGTATACTCAGGAAAAACAAGCTTAATTTTGCCTCACAAGAATACTTTCACCTTCCAAGAGTCCTTTTGTGCTTTGATTCTTCCTATAACCATACTCCTCAGGCTTTTTTTTTTTTAAGGTTTTATCATATTCTACTTTGTAATGGCTGTGTTCCCAAACTATGAAGTACAATTGCAGCGATGTACTGCTACCAGCTTAGTTTTGCAGGTTGAAGAACAGGAGACATAATGTCGAAATGATGGAAAACATCAAATTAACTGAAGTTTATTGGAGGGTCCTCTCATCATGCCCATGTTCAAGAAAGGCAACTGATGTATGCTGTCGTGTAATGATAAGTAAGCCACCACCTGTTGGGGCAGGGGGCAATGGTCAGAACATTCTGGCACACAACTGTTTCGTTACAAAGGGTCTCCGTGTGTCTTCAGAACCTCTCAGGGTGATGACCTCTCTGCTTCCTGCTAGCTGAAGTCTATATGCTCCTATCCTAGCTTCAAACCCTCCTTAGATTTGCACAAGCATAACAGCTATAAGATTACAATCTGTAGCCCATGCATGGTGGAGACAGCTCACTCATGGAGAGAGAATTTCTTTTATCATCTATCTACATCCTTGAAATTTCCCTTAAGGATAATTCAAAAACCTAAAAAAATCTCACCACCACCACCCATTTCTGTTCCTGCTCTTTCCCACAAATAAAAGAACATGGAACTGAAGAAGTTAAGGGAAGAGGGGAGAGAGAGAGAGAGAGAGAGAAGGAGGGAGGTAGGGAGGGAGAGAGAGAGAGAGGAGAGAGAGAGACAGAGAGAGAGACAGAGAGAGACAAAGAGACAGAGAGAGGCAGCAAACTCATAAGGCCTTAGAATATTACCTTGAAGCCAAAGCCGGCCATAGTGCATCCATATGCAGAGGGACATAAAGTAATGAGGGCTTCCAGAAGAGAAAGGAGGGGAAAAAGAGGGAAAGGGCAGAAATATAAAGTGTAGTAGTCAGTGTCCTCCAGAGAAATGCAACAACAGGATGTGTATATGGAGAAGCATTGATTCATTTTAAGGAACTGCATGAGCTGTTTATATATGTTGGAGATTAATCCTTTGTCTGTTGATTCGTTTGCAAGTATTTTTTCCCATTCTGCAGGCTGTTTTTTCATCTTGTTTGTAGTTTCCTTTGCTTTGCAAAAGCTTTTAAGTTTCATTAGGTCCCATTTGCTTATTATTGTTTTTATTTCCATTACTCTAGGAGTTGGGTCAGAAAAGATCTTGCTGTGATTTATGTGATTTATGTTCTTCCTATGTTTTCCTCTAAGAGTTTTATAGGGTCCCGTCTTACACTTAGTTCTCTAATCCATTTTGAGTTTGTTTTTGTGTATGGTGTTAGGGAGTGTTCTAATTAGATTCTTTTACACGTAGCTGTCCAGTTTTCCCAGCACCGCTTACAGAAGAGGCTGTCTTTTCTCCATTGTATATCCTTGCCTCCTTTGTCATAGATTAGTTGACCACAGGTGCGTAGGTTTATCTCTGGGCTTTCTATCCTGTTGTATTGATCTATATATCTGTTTTTGTGCCAGTACCATATTGTCTTGATTTCTGTACCTTTGTAGTATAGTGAGAAATCAGGGAGTCTGATTCCTCCAGCTCTGTTTTTTTCCCTCAAGACTACTTTGCCTATTCGGGGTCTTTTATGTCTCCATACAAATTTTAAGATTATTTGTTTTAGTTCTGTCAAAAAATGCCATTGGTAATTTGATAGGGATTGCATTGAATATGTAGATTGATTTGTGTAATATAATCATTTTCACAATATCACTTCTTCCAATCCAAGAACATGGCATATCTCTCCATCTGTTGGTATCACCTTTAATTTCTTTCATCAGTGTCCTATAGTTTTCTGCATACAGGTCTTTTGTCTCCCCAGGTAGCTTTATTCCTAGGTATTTTATTCTTTTTGTTGCACTGGTAAATGGCAGTGTTTCCTTAATTTCTCTTTCAGATTTTTCATCATTAGTGTATAGGAATGCAAGAGATTTCTGTGCATCAATTTTGTATCCTGCCACTTTACCAAATTCACTGATTCACTCTACTAGTTTTCTCATGGCATCTTTAGGATTTTCTATGTATAGTATTATGTCATCTGCAAAGAGTGACAGTTTTACTTCTTCTTTTACAATTTGTATTCCTTTTATTTCTTTTTCTTCCCTGATTGCCGTGGCTAGGACTTCCAAAACTATGTTGAATAATAGCATTGAGAATGGACATCCTTGTCTTGTTACTGATCTTAGAGGAAATGCTTCCAGTTTTTCACCATTGAGAATGATGTTTGCTGTGGGTTTGTCATATATGGCCTTCATTATGTTGAGGTAGGTTCCCTCTATGCCCACTTTCTGAAGAGTTTTTATCATAAATGGGTGTTGAATTTTGTTCAAAATCTTTTTCCACATCTATTGAGATGATCATATGGTTTTTCTTCTTCAATCTGTTAATATGGTGTATCACATTGATTTGGGTATATTGAAGAATCCTTGCATTTCTGGTTTAAATCCCACTTGATCATGGTGTGTGATCCTTTTAACGTATTGTTGGATTCTGTTTGCTGGTGTTCTGCTGAGCATTTTTGCATCAATATTCATCAGTGATACTGGTCTATAATTTTTTTTGTAGTATCTTTGTCTGGTTTTGGTATCAGGGTTATGGTGGCCTCATAAAATGAGTGAGGGAGTTTTCCTTCCTCTGCAATTTTTTGGAAGAGCTTGAGAAGGATGGGTGTTAGCTCTTCTCTAAATGTTTGATAGAATTCACCTGTGGAGCCATCTGGTCCTGGACTTTTGTTTGTTGCAGAATCTTTAATCAGAGTTTCAATTTCAATACTTGTGATTTGTCTGTTCATATTTTCTATTTCTTCCTGGTTCCGTCTTGGAAGGTTATACCTTTTTAACAATTTGTCCCTTTCTTCCAGGTTGTTGATTTAATTGGCATATAGTTGTTTGTGGTAATCTCTTATAATCCTCTGTATTTCTGCAATGTCAGTTGTGATTTCCTCTTTTTCATTTCTAATTTTATTGATTTGAGTCCTCTCCCTCTTTTTTGTGATGAGTCTGGCTAATGGTTTATCAATTTTGCTTATCTTCTCAAAGAACCTGCTTTTAGTTTTATTGATCTTTGCTACTGTTTTCTTTGTTTCTATTTCATTTATTTCTGCTCTGCTCTTTATGATTTCGTTCCTCCTGCTAACTTTGGGTTTTGTTTGTTCTTCTTTCTCTAGTTCCTTTAGGTGTAACGTTGGATTGTGTATTTCAGATTTTTCTTGTTTCTTGAGGTAGGCTTGTATAGCTATAAACTTCCCTCTTAGAACTGCCTTTGCTGCATCCCATAGGTTTTGGATCATCGTGTTTTCATTGTCATTTGTCTCTAGGTATTTTTTTATTTCCTCTTTGATTTCTTCAGCGATCTCTTGGTTATTTGGTAACGTATTGTTTGGCCTCCATGTATTGGTGTTTTTTTCCCTGTACTTGATTTCTAATCTTATAGCATTGTGGTCAGAAAAGATGCTTGATATGATTTCAGTTTCCTTAAATTTACTGAGGGTTGATTTGAGATCCAAGACGTGGTCTATCCTGGGGAATGTTCCGTGCGTACTTGAGAAGAAAGTGTAGTCTGTGGTTTTTGGATGGAATGTCATATAAATATCAATTAACTCTCTCTGGTCTGTTGTGTCATTTTAAATCTTGTGTCTCCTTATTACCTTTCTGTTTGGATGATCTGTCCATTGATGTAAGTGAGGTGATAAAGTCCCCCACTATTATTGTGTTACTCTTGATTTCCTCTTTTAGAGCTGTTAGCAGTTGCCTTATGTATTGAGGTGTTCCTATGTCGGGTGCATATATATTTATAAGTCTTATATCTTCTTCTTGGATTGATCCCTTGATCATTATGTAGTGTCCTTCCTTGTCTCTTGTAACATTCTTTATTTTAAAGTCTATTTTATCTGATATGAGTATTGCTACTCCAGCTTTCTTTTGATTTCCATTTGCATGGGATATCTTTATCCATCCCCTCACTTTCAGTCTGAATGTGTCCCTCGGTCTGAAGTGGGTCTCTTATAGACAGCAAATACATGGGTCTTGTTTTTGTATCCATTCAGCGAGCCTGTGTCTTCTTGTTGGAGCATTTAATCCATTCACGTTTAAGGTAACTATCGATATGTATGTCCCTATTACCATTTTCTTGATTGTTTTGGGTTTGTTTTGTAGGTCCTTTTCTTCTCTTGTGTTTCCCACTTAGCAAAGTTCCTTTAGCATTTGTTGTAGAGCTGTTTTTGTCGTGCTGAATTCTCTTAGCTTTTGCTTGTCTGTAAAGCTTTTGATTTCTCCATCGAACGTGAATGAGATCCTTGCCGGGTAGAGTAGTCTTGGTTGTAGGTTCTTCCCTTTCATCACTTTAAGTATATCATGCCACTCTCTTCTGGCTTGTAGAGTTTCTGCTGAGAAATCAGCTGTTAACCTTAGGGGAGTTCCCTTGTAAGTTATTTGTCATTTTTCCCTTGCTGCTTTCAAAAATTTTTCTTTGTCTTTAATTCTTGTTAATTTGATTTCTATGTGTCTTGGCTTATTTCTCCTTGGGTTTATCCTGTATGGGACTCTGCACTTCCTGGACTTGGGTGGCTCTTTCCTTTCCCAAGTTAGGGAAGTTTTCTTCTATAGTCTCTTCAAATATTTTCTCGGGTCCTTTCTCTCGCTCTTCTCCTTCTGGGACTCCTATAATGCGAATGTTGTTGCGTTTAATGTTGTCCCAGAGGTCTCTTAGGCTGTCGTCATTTCTTTTCATTCTTTTTTCTTTATTCTGTTGTGCAGCAGTGAATTCCACCATTCTGTCTTCCATGTCATTTTCTGTTCTTCTGCCTCAGTTATTCTGCAATTGATTCCTTCTAGTGTATTCTTCATTTCAGTTATTGTATTGTTCATCTCTGTTTGTTTGTTCTTTAATTCTTCTAGGTTTTTGTCAAACATTTCTTGCATCTTCTTGATCTTTGCCTCCATTCTTTTTCCGAGGTCCTGACTCATCTTCACACTCATTATTCTGAATTCTTTTTCTGGACGGTTGCCTATCTCCACTACATTTAGTTGTTTTTCTGGGGTTTTATCTTATTCCTTCATCTGGTATATAGCCCTGTGCCCTTTCATCTTGTCTGTCGTTCTGTGAATATGTTTTCTGTTCCACAGGCTGCAGGATTGTAGTTCTTCTTGCTTCTGCTGTCTGCCCTCTGTTGGATGAGACTACCCCCTCGTGCATTTCTTCAACGTAGCGGGAATACGTGAATTCCAACTATCCCAAATAATGTAAAATTCATTTTTAAAAAAAGGCCTAATATGTGTCCTAAAAGTTTTTCTCTAACCCAAATGGGATCGAGTACCTCCAAGGTTATGGCAGGAGTCTCTACAGAGATTTTATGGCTTAAAATTTACCTTGGTTCTTTTTAAAAAATAAACTTTTAATTTTCAGATAATTGTACATTCACATACAATTGAAAGAAATAAACTAGAGATCCTGTGTACCCTTCCTGATTTTCTCCAGTGGCAACATGTTGCAAAACTATACTACAGGAATTTAACAAAAATATTCACGTTGATACCATCCAATCATATTCAGGTTTCCATGTTTCACATATATGAATTTGTATGTGTGCATGTGTATATTTACCTCATGTAGTTTTCCCACATGCATATGTCCATATATTCAGCACTAAATACACAAGAGAGTTTCATTACCACAAAGATCCCTCATGTTGCCTTTTTAGTCACACCCACCTCTCTCTTGTCCCCCTAACATCACCTTTAACCCATGTTAACCATTACTATTTTCTTCATAGTTTTCTCACTTTAAGAAATATTATAGAAATGGAATCATAGAGTATGTAACCTACTGGGACTGGCTCTTTTCACTCAACGTAATTTTCTGGAAATTCATCCAGGTTCTTTTATCAATAGCTTGCTCTTTTTCATTGCTGAGTTCCTAATATTGAATCAGCCTTGCATATGTGGAATTAAATCTACTGGGTCATAAGGTATCATGCTATATATACATGGTTTGATTTAATTTGCTAATGTTGTTGAGAATTCTTGCACGTATCTTCATGAGAGATACTGGTATGTACTTTTACAGTTTTGTACTTTGTCTGCTTTTGGCATCAAGTTACAATGGCCTCACAAAATAAATTAGGAAATGTTCCCTCTTCTGTTTTCTGGAAGAGACTGTATAAAATTATTCCTTCTTCAAATGTTTGGTAGAATACTCCAGTGAAATCATCTGGGCCTGGGTATTTCTCTTTCAGGAATTTTTAAATTATAAATTCAGTTTCTGTAGTGGTTATGTCTCTATTCAGATAATCTATTTTATCTAGAATTTTAGAATGTGGTTTTTGAGGAAATTATTCCATTTTCTCTAGACACAGAATTCGTGAGTATAGTAAAACTGTTCGTAGTAATTCCTTATTACCCTTTAATGGCTACAGGGTCTATGTTGATATTCCATTTCATTCCTGATACTGATGATTTGTATCTTCTCTCTTATTTTTGTCATAATTATAAGAGGTTCATCAATTTTATTTTACTCTTTGAAGAACCAACTTTTTGTTTCCTTACCTCTTGTTTTTTCTGTATGAATGATATTGATTTCTGTTTTTGTCTCTATTATTTCCATCCATCTGCTTCCTTTAGATTTATTTTGCTCCACTTTTTCAAGTTTCTTGAGGCGTGAATTTAAACTACTGATTTGGAACATTTCTTTATGTATAACATGGCCATTTAGTGTAAAATATTTCCCACTCATCCTGGCTGTAGCAGCATTCTACAGGTTTGATATGTTGTATTTTCATTCAGTGCTATGTCTTTTTAAATGATTTCCTTTGAAATGACTTCCTGTTTGACCCATGGTTTATTACTGTGTTGTTAAATTTCAAGGTCTTTGGGGGTTTTCCTGTTGTCTGTTATTTATATCTAGTTTGATTCCATTGTGGTTAAAGAATATACCCTTTCTTGTAAATTTGGTGAAGTGTGTTTTATGGCCCAGTATATGGACTGTCTTGGTGAGTGTTTCATGGGTGCTGGAAAAACAAACATATATTCTGCTGTCCTTGGGTGGAATGATATGTGTGTGTGTGTGTGTGTGTGTGTGTGTGTGTGTGTGTGTGTGTGTGTATAAATTAGATCCTGGCATTTGATCATGGAGTTCAGGACTGCTACATCCTTGATGATTTTTGTTCCAGCAGTTCTGTCAGTTGCTAGAACAATACCAACAATTGTCAATAGTAATAAATTTTCTCAATTTCTCTATCTGCTCTCTCAGGTTTTCCTTCACGCATTCTGTCATCTGGTTCATGTACATATAGGAATGTTACATCTTCCTGGTAGATTGATTCATGATTATTAAGTAATGTCCCTTGTTGTCTGTAATAAATTTCTTTGCCCTGAAATCTACTTTAGTATACTCCTGATTTTTAAAATTGATTGCATGATATGTCTTTTTCCACCCTTTTGCTTTCAATCTTCCTATGTCATTGACTTTGATAAACAGCATATACTTAACGATTTTTCATCCAGCCTCACAATCTCTCTTTTGAAGGGTGTAATTAGAACTGTTACTTACTGATATGTGAGGGCTTAAGTTAGCCATTTTATTATTTATTTTACATGTGTTTCCTCTGGTTCTCATTTTTCTGTTACTTCTTTCTTGTTTTCCTGTGGGTTATTGGTTTATTATTTAAGATTCTATTTGGATTCATTCTTAATGTTTTTAGTGCATCTCATTGTAGTTTTCTTAGTGGTTGCTCTGAGTATTACAATATATATATGTGCCTTATCATGGTATATTACCACTTGTAGTTAAGTGTGAAAACATTACTTTCATTTAGGTCCCTTTATCTTTCCCATTTTAAAATATCATTTTCTAGAGTATCAGTATTATCATTTTTGCTTCAGTTATCCCATGTGATTCTAAGATCTTGTGGGTAGAAGGATAATCTATTGTATATACTCATATTTGTGTTCGTCTCATTTTCTCTTCCTTCCTAATGCTCCAGTATTTCTTCTTTTATCATTTACTTCCATTTGAAGAACTTCCTTTAGACATTGTTTAAGGGTAGGTCTGCTAGCAACAAATTCTTTCAGTTTTCTTTCATCTAAAAACATGTTCATTGCACTTCATTACTAAAGAATAGTCTTGCCAGATGCACATTCATCCGTTGACAGTCTTTTCTTTCAGCACTTGAAGAAAACGATTGTGCCATCTCCTTGTGAGCTCCAACGTTTCATATGGTATGTGCTGTCATCTGAATTGGCGTGTTCCCTCTCCCCTATGGGTAATGAATCATTTCTTTCTGGATGCTTTCAATATTTTTTTTGTTTTTAGTTTTCATAATTTAAAATATGATGTCTTAGTGTGGATATATTAGGATTTATTTAATAGTCACTTGGTTTCTTGAATCTGCACACTTAGGTCTTTTGCCAAATAGGGGAAGTTTTCAGCCATTATTTATTTAAATAGTTTTTCAGTCCCATACTCTCTTTCTGGGACTCTGATAACATAAATGTTAGCTTTTTCATCCTTGTCCCAGAGATTCTTTTTTTATCCCAGTCTATTTACTCTCTGTTGTTTAGATTTGCTAAGTTATATTGACCTGTCCTCAAATTCTCTGATTCCATTTTCTGTCATATCAATTCTACCATTGACCCACTCCAATGAGTTTTAAATTTTCTAATTTTTAGTTGTATCATTTCCACCGCACTTTTTGTATACCTTCTTTTGGTTGAAATTTTGTACCTTTTCCTTTGTTTCTAGAGAACTTACAATTGCTTGAAGCATTTTTATGATAGCTGCTTTACTGTCCCATCTCAGTATTGGTGTCAGGTGATTGTCTTTTCTAATTTGTGATTCCTGGTTCTTGGCATGATGGGTAATTTTCTATTGTATCCTGAACATTTAGCTGTGATGTTAAGGGACTCTGCATCTTGTTTAAATCTTTCATTTTAGCAGGAAGTCATTCTGTCTTTAGGTTTGGCCCCCAGATCCTGGCCTAGTGCTGTGGGCTGTGTTTGTTCCAAAGACAGTTTTCAAAACTCTTGCTTTACTGTGAATCTGTTTGGTTTCTTTGGTAACACTTTGGCCCCCACTTTTCCCTGCTGTTGTTTTTGGAGTGTGTGGATGGAGCTTCCCGAAACAGGCTTCTCTGTGTCTCTAAGTAGGGGATGCTGTGGCCCCAAATAGGAAAAGTTTCACTGGCTGAGCCACTGATGTATCAGAGTCCCCCTTCCCACTGTCTCCTGGCCACCTGGTATCTTTCAGTAGGGGAGGGGAATCTCTTCCTCTGCTGGGCAATTTAAGGTGGGGGAGAGGGGACATGTCCTTGCTGGTGCTGCCTAGCTGCCAGGTGTCTTGCATGTAGATGGGGAGTCTCAGGTATGTGGGGTTAAAGAACACTTTGTGGGAATGTATTTCATTGGCAGAATTGCCCTGGCTGCTACCAGCCAACTACCTAGTGTCTCTAGGTGAGGGGAGGGGAGTGTCAGTCCTGTGAGAAAAGAGAGCACTTCCCTTCACCACTTACTGTTATCAGGGGTCCTAATTGATACCGCCTGCTGGTGCTGCTGGGCTCACCTGGTGTTGTCAGCAGGACTTGCGTTCCATCCAGGGAGGAATGAGCCTATTTGGGCTGTCTTTTGCTAGTTTGGGATCCAGGAAATACTGGGCCACTCTCTTCTGTAGGGTGGGGGAGTGTAAGAAGCACAGTCACTGTGTTGTTATTCTAATCACCAGGTCCATTCTCCAGGAAGCAGAGCTTAATTGCCCTCCCTAGGAGTATGAGCTATACTTACTAACTAACGAACAGGGTATGCAAAGAGAAAAATGGTTGATTTTGTAGTGGAGAAACCTGTCCAACACTACCTTTATCAAGTGATCAAGGTTAACATCACCACGAATAAATCATGTTGGCATCATGTACCCCTTGATATGGTACACTTCGTTTCTGTGGTATTCTTGCAAATGTCCATGATGCAAGTCTAATGAGAAAACTTCAGACCATCCCAAATTGAGGGGCATTCAATACAATAGCTGACTAGCTCTTTTCAAGTATCAAGGTCATGAAAGATGGAAACAGTGAAACTGTCACAGATTTGAGGACACTAAAGAGACATGATGACTAAATGCAGTGTCACATCCTAGACTGGATCCTAGATCATAAAAAGGACAATAGTGGAAAATCTGAATACCGTGTGAAGTTCCTAATAGTGATGTCCCAAGGTTACTTTCTTAGCTTTAATAAATGTACTATGATTGTGTAAGCTGTTGATATGAGGAGGAAAAAGTGAAGTTACCAGTTGCCATTGACATTCTACTGTAAGCAATAGACTTCATTGACTTATATATTTATTGTTATAGACTTGGAAGCTTCTCTTTTTCTTCCCAATGGTTTATAAGTGTACTCAAGTAGTTTGGTGCTCAAATCATCCCAGATTTGGCGAGTGGGTGGGAATCCCTTCAAAGTGGCTCCCCAGTCCTAGTGTCATCCTCCAACATGTTTTTTTAGCACGTTTTTACTTTCTGGATCCAGAATCATCTGGTACTTACCCTATCCTAACCCTGGAAGCAGCCAGGAGGCCAAGAAGCCAGGGTTTCCACTAATGGAAAATGGTGTTAGAGACTAAGATCTGGATGCTAGATGTGCTCACTGCTACTGGAGCATTCTTCTTGGACTTTCCAGTGGACAGACATAGAAAATACATGGGTGTATACACACATATACAAATATATATGCATACAAATATGCACGGGCACATAAGCATGTACAGACACACGTATACAGATCTTACCAAATCTTAAGTTCACACCAGTACTTCCAATTCCCGCTCATCCTCATGGGATTCTTCCCTGCTTTGTCCCATTCCATATTTGTATGACTTCTTTTCCACAGTGAGAACCCAGGCTCCCAACAACACAGACATAGGTACTCATTTGCTGAATCCTATAATGCATCCAAAACAGTTTCAAAACTGCTTCACCGTACTGCTATAAGAACCAAACCTACTAAAGAGTTTAACATTTCTTTGTAATTCTAACACACATATAAAGATAAACTGCCCAAGACTGAGGATATATAGTCAAATACTATGTTCATTATTTTTCCTTCTTTCTGACACAAGAGGTAACAAACTATGTATGCTTTTTTCCCTTTGCTCTTTTCACTTAATAACATTTCCTCCATAATATTTCATTAATATCTTCTTTCTCAGACTTTTTCTCACATGCGTTTTACTCCATTGTGTATATGCTGCAGTTGATAGAGCCTCCTATGCTTAAACATTCAAGCCATTTTCAATATTCTGCAACTGTAAATAACGCTTTGAAAAAGAACCATGGGCATGTGTATATTCATAAAATTGCAAGTGACTCTTTAGATTCTTAGAAGTGTGCTTGCTGTGTCAATAGGTATGTATGTATATACAGTTTAAATATTGGCCAGTTCCCCTCTAAAAGGCTTCTACCATTCTGCATTCCCACCAACAATATATGAAAATGTCTATTTCCTAACAGTGTCACTAATACAGAGCACTGTCAAGCTTTTGAATTTTTGTCAAGCTGATGAGTGAGTGAGTAATGGTATCTCAGTGTAGTTATAATTTGCATTTCTCTTATCATGAGTGAAGTTGAACATCTTTTCATTTCTTTATACCTCTTTTGGTAAACTGTCTGATCATGTCTTGTGTCCATTTCTCTATAGGACATCTGGTATTTTCTTCTTGATTTTTAAAAGTTCTTATAAAGTGGGGATATTATCCCTTCAACTGTGAAAGATATTGATTTATATGGTGATATACTTTTCTTCCAATCATTTGTCTTTTGATGTTACTTATGGTATTTTTTGGCCGTGTAAAAGGTTTTTTTTTTTTCTTTTTTTTTTTTTTTTCTGGGCAGCCCCACGTGATTTGTGGGATTTTAGTTCCCTGACCTGGGATCGAACGCAGGCCCTCAGCAGTGACAGCTCAGAGTCCTAACCCCTGGACCGCCAGGGAATTCCCAGGACCATGAAGGCTTGAATATCGGGAACTTCAGTCCATTTCCCTGTCGTGCAGCAGTAGAGATCCAATTGCAAGACGATATTACAGAGACCCATTTTCAGGCCGTTTTTCTCCATTCCCCAATTTATACAATGGCCAGGCAATGTTACAATAGAGTTTAAGTTTTTCCCTTTTCAGGCCGTCTGTTTTGAAAATTTCCAATTTCTAAGGATACGCTCCAGAGGTTTTTCTTCTGGCTTAGACGAGGATCATCCCATGTTGAATAACATGAAACCGTGAAAAAGCGCTCCTAGAAATGAAGTCCAGTGTCCCAGAGACGTCTACCAGGAGGCTTTTGTCCTATAATATTTTCCTATGCTGGGGGTATTCCTCGAGTTTGAGCATCTCTAAAGCCTAGGATGTGGGCTCCTTGGAAGTGGCCGTCCAATAGGTAGTCTGTAACAAATGGTATGGGCTGCCAAGGCCTTGAGTGAAAGGGGTCCTAGAGGTGCAAAAAAGGAACTCCTGGAGGAATTGGGGTTGGGTGCAATGGGAAATGCCACGGGGGTCAGGACCTATGGGCCTACATTGGGAGTATTCCCACAGGGGATTTTTTTTTTTTTGGACATAGAATAAGGTGAGAGACTAGACAGCAGAACAACCCCAAACCCTTTTCCCCTATCTGTTTGGCAGCTATGAGAAAACTGGGGAGAGCCTGATGATTCCATCTGACACAGGCAGCAATGAGTTTGGACAATGTTTCCCATGTAATTTAACATACCAAGTGAACACAATTAGTTTAGGATCTCTGTTTGGAGGCTCCAGGGGCCCCATGAAGCATCCCAAAATTAACTGAAGTCAAAAGAATTTCAATTAGAATTTGATATTTGGGAAATCTGTCAAACATTTCCAGAACTTTTAAAACACCCTGTCAAATAGAATCATAGGCTGCTGTGGTACAATTATTTCTTGAGCAAAGGTGGAAAAAAAAAAAGATTTCAAAAGTAAATACAGCTCACTTAAAGGCACAGAAACTCACACAATCTGTTATCTAAAGGAACATGCCCAGAAAAGGTTGTGTTCTTATGAGAGAAAGAAACCAAATCCAGTCTTATATCAGCCTGCTCTTGATAAGATCCAGTTACCTAATTAAAGTTAATCCAACCTTAGAAAATCCCGACCACATACAAAATTCTTTTCTCAACGTTCCGTTTCCACAAATCTTCTGCAACTTTCTGTAGCCGTATTTTGTCCCTTCTTTTTTCCGTTCAGAAATAACCAGCTGTAGGACAAAATCACATTTTTCCTTCTAACAAAATACATTTCCATTCCTCATACCTTCTTTTCTGA
Source organism: Monodon monoceros (assembly GCF_005190385.1). Taxonomy (NCBI): domain Eukaryota; kingdom Metazoa; phylum Chordata; class Mammalia; order Artiodactyla; family Monodontidae; genus Monodon; species Monodon monoceros. The sequence goes on along the minus strand of NW_021703782.1, from coordinate 25,968,929 downwards.
AAGCACACATCCTACTTTCCTTAAGCCACCATGAACTGTCTTTTACATTAGCATTCCCTAATTGGAATATCCCATAACCTGTTGGGAAGATCCCATGGGAAGATCCCATGTATCTTCCCAAAGCACAATTTCTTTCCTTAATGTGATGCAAGATATGTGTCTATTAAATCTAAACATCCTTAGTTTCCCTCTCATAAGGAAACTTGTGAGTAGGTAAATTTAGGCCTGTTTAGCCAATATGGTTCCAATATTTCATCTTATTTGAAAGGGCCTGGATACTCGATGGATTCCTATCATTTAACTTAATTTGGTTTCAAGTTACCAAAATCTGGCGGGACTATTCTAAATGGACATTTTGAAAATATGATTTTTCCCATAGAGTTTACTAAAAAGCTCTTATCCACTTATATTTACTTAAAAGTTTAATCCTATCAGGTTATTTTCCTTGATAGTAGCTTTTATCACAGAAACAATACGCACTTATTGACTTCCAGTAAGCGTAGGTACAATAGAAGTATTATACTTAATGTTGATAATACGCGGAGGTGTGTATTAATTAAACCCACAAGCTTAAGCCAAACAAGTTAATTTTTACAAAATCAGAGATCTCAGTTTTCCTGCTTGAATTTAAAAAGGCCTCTTTTTTTCCCTCAGTCTGGGGGACTACAGATGGATCAGGGAGTCCCTGAGAGTCCAGGCAGAATAGTTACATTGCAAAGGCAGAGGAGAGAGGTGCAAGCCCCTCTCTTCTTTTTTTGTTCTTTAAAATCCCACTAAGTAACCCAAGGCTGGAGTCGAGTCTCAGACAATGTGGCATGCGTTTGTATTTCAAGGCTTAAGTGCTCTACCATGCCCACAATGTTGGCAGAGACTTGTAGGAGCGGTTGGACAGACAAAACTCATAAAACAAAGATACCAATGACAAAAACTTAGACACAAACAAGAAGTTTTCAGGATAAAGGGGATGGGAGTGCAGGTATAAGGACCAAGGGAGAGGTAAAGGGAGGAGGGACAGAAAAGACTGAAAAAGAGAAAGAGAGAGATTGCTGTTTCAACCTGCCCCCTGCAGTTGTCTCTTCAGGCACCAACCTGCAAGCTTTCAGAAAGGGCCACTGAAGGAGGTTGCACCCTGTAAACTGCCCACCGGGGTGATCAAGCCTGGAAACCAGACAGTTGTATGTCATCTGTAGAAATCTAACCCACAGGTGGGACTGTCACCCGTGCATACACCAGTTTACAGAAATCTGCTGTAGCACTGCAGCAAAGGGTCCCAGGTCCCAGCCTGTCTCAAAAGTGTGGGGAAAGATAAGAGACATACAGAAAACAAATAGCAAAGTGGAAAATGTAGTTCCAGCCATATCAGTAATCACATTAAATGTGAATAGATGATACAAGTTAAAGACAAAGATTGATAGACCATATTTAAAAAGCACGGTCCTTATAAATGTAGTCTCTAAGAAGTGGAGGAAAGAAAGGAAGGAAGCAAGGAAGGAAGGGAGTAAGGAAGCAAGGAAGGAAGGGAAGAAGGAAGGAAGGAAGGGAGGAAGGAAGGAAGGAAAATGAAGGAAGGAAGGAAGGAAGGAAGGGAAAAAGAACGAAGGTAGGAGAGAAGAAATTAAAGGCATCCAACTTTAAATGGTAGAATTAGAACTTTTATCGCAGAGGACATGACCCTATGTGTTGGAAAACCCCAATGAAACCACCAAAACAAAATAAAACAGACTAGAATGAATAAGGAAGTTTAGGAAGGTCGGAGGAAGCAACATTTCTTATATAAATAAATTGCATCTCTAGGTATAAAAATATGAAACGGAAATTAACAAAATTTCATTCACAGTAGCATGGAAAAGAATAAAATACTTAGAAATAAATTTAATAAAGTGGTGCAAGATCTGTCCACTGAAAACTACACATATTGCTGAGAGAAATTAAAGATGTACATAAACAGAAAGAAGCTACAGACTTGGAGAAAGTCTTGCAAATCACATATCTGATAAAGAAGGAAATCTTGCCCTTTGCGACAACATGGATGGACCTAGAGGGTATTTATTATGTTCAGTGAAGTAAGTCAGACAAAGGCAAGTACTGTATGATTACACTTGTGTGTGCAATCTAAAAAAGAAAACAAATGGACAAACATAACAAAACAGAGACGGAGTTATAGATACAGAGAACAAACAGGTGCTTGCCAGAAGGGAGAGTGTTGGGGGGAAGAAAGCAATAGGTGAGGTAGATTAAGAGGTACAAAGTTTCAGCTGCAAAATAAATGAGTATGAAATGTACAGTGTGGGGAATATAGTCAATAATTATATAATATCTTTGTATGGTGACATATCATAACTGTATTTATCATTTTGAAATGTATAGAAGTAACCAATCACTATGTTATGTAACAGGAACTAACATAGCATTGTAGGTCAATTATATTTCAAATACAAACAAAGCAATTCATGGGAAAAGAAATCAGATTTGTGGTTACCAGAGGCGGGAGATTGGGGGAGGGGGAATTGGTTAGCTGCAGTCAAAGGTACAAACTCCCAGTTATAAGATAAATAATTACTAGGGGTGTAATGGACAGCATGATAAATATAATTAACACTGCTGTATGTTATACATGACAGTCGATAGAGTAAAGCCCAAGAGTTCTCCTCAGAGGAAAACATTTTTTTCCTATTTCTTTAATTTTGTATCTATGTGGGATGATGGATGTTCACTAAATTTATTCTGATGATCCTTTCATGATGCATGGAAGTCAAATCATTATGCTGTACAACTTAAGCTTAAAAAAATTTAAAACAAGAAAGAATGGACTTCAGTTAATATTAATGTCTCAATATTGGCTCACTAGTTGTGATAAATATGCCATAGTAATATAAGATCCTAACATTAGGGGAGAGTGGGTGAAGGGGATATTGGAACTCTGTACTGTCTTTGCAACTTTTTCATAAATCTAAACAAGTTTATTTAAATATAAAAAAATACATAAATTTTTAATAATGTAGAGAAAATCATTGAATTGTCCCTTGTATAATAATAAGTGAACTTCATGGTATATAAATTATATGTTAGTAGAGTTGTTTCAGAGGTTATTAAGAACGTCAGGGTGGTATCAGGGCTGGGCTGCGGCGGGGTCAGGGCACAGTCAGGCAGGGCCAGGGTAGGGTCAGGCCGGAATCAGCAACCCTGGCGATGGGCGCGGAGGCGTGGATCGCCCAAGGCCGAAGCCAGCCTGTGGCCCTTCTCTGGCTGCTGCTGCTGCCCGTGGCCACCCTGGAGCTGTGAGGGTCCCCGGACATGGCCACGGCCGCCCCCGGCTGGGCTCCAGGCGTGGGGAAGTGCTGGAGAGCAGCGCTCCGACTCCAGAAGCACAGCAGTTGGCCCCGGGAGCCACGGGTGCGTTGGGGCCTGTGTTGAAGGCTGAGACGGCCTAAACTGCAGGGCCTGAGGGGCCGGCTATGACCAGGGCCCGGGTGCCCTGAGTCACTGAATTTCATCTTTTCTCTGCCCTGGCCAACGGCCAAGCAGCCCAGAGACCCCCTCGACACGGGTGGGTCATCGACTCCCCACTGTGCAGCCTCTGGGTGGGAAGCGCCCCAGGACCTCTGTGGGACTGTGTAAGTGGGGACAGAGCAGGGTCTGACCCTGAGGCTGGGTGGCTGGGTGGAGGAAAGCACCAGGACTGATGAATGAGTGGCCCTGAGTCCAGGGCCGCGGGTCTCATTCTCCTCCGTGAGGCCCTGGCAGCACAGGCCCTAGACCAAGATACCCACTCTCAGGGGGCCTGGGCACACCTCCTGCCCTCCGAGGTGTGAGTCCTAGAGCCAGGGCTGTCTTCATTAGCCCACTCCCTCTTCTTTTAGAAATGTAGAATCCTGAGTCAGAGAGGGGGAATGACTTTGCCCAGCTCACACAGCACCACAGACTTCTGCCTGCAAATCTCCCTCCCTAAGACACCGGGGTGACATGGAGGAGGCACAGGCCCTTAGAAGCCATGATCTTGAGCAAGTAATGTTGGCAACTTCTGAGACCTTTAGTTCTTTGATCTATAAGAGTAGGCACTGAGGTGTGCTAGTTGAGGGAAATAAGGTCTGTGACGTGCCAAGCCCTTGGCAGCCTCACTCGGGGATGTTCTTCTCCCTGGAGATGCTGCCGTGAGCTGCTGTGGCTACCTTTGGTCCCCCCTTCCCCATCCCACCAGACCTCTGGGTCCTCATCCCCACAGGGCTTGCTCTGTCCAATTCTCAGGGGCAGCCAGTGAAGGCAGAGTCCTGGTAGCACTGTCATTTTGGGTAAAAATGATTTATGTTAGTAAATCTTGACCATTGAAATTGAATATTTCATAGTGTATGATGAAATTCAACATACAAACGTCACACATCTGTATATCAAAGTGAATGGGAAAAAGATCAGATATTGATAAAGAGGAAGTGGATGACATGGATGATGTGAAAAGTTAGCTAAAATGTAGCACAGAAAAGAAATGGTCAGAAATTATGAATGAGAAGTTTATGGACCTAGAGTCTGCTGGTGGCTTGATTTTGGACTTTGCAGCCTCCAGAAGTGTGAGAAATAAACGTCTGTTGTTTAAGCCACCCAGTCTGTGGTAGTTTGTTATAGTCCCTTGAGCTAAGACATATTTTGGTACCAAGAAGTAGCAAATACCTAAATATGTGGAAGTGGCCTTGGAATTGGAGAGTAGGTAAAGGCTGAAAGAGATTTGAAGTGCATGCTAAAAAAAGAGCTGAGATCACCATAAAGGCCTTTCAGCCCTTACCTATTAAAAGTGATTCTGGCGATGGCTCAGAATGGCATAACGCAAAAAAAATAAAGAAATCAGAACTTAGAGATTTGGAAACTTCTCAGCCTATCCATATTTGAAAGTGAGAAAGCTTGTTCTGAAGAAAACTCGAAGGGTGTAGCAGGTGTGCTATTAATTTAATTTGTCCTCTCAGCAGAGGCCAGGAATAGAGAAGGATTAAACCAGCAGGGACACTGCCAGTTTGAACTAAAGGGGACAGAGACAGCCAGGCAGAATGAGGGAAGGCTGTCAGAATTCTTGGATTCTACAGAATAGAAGACTAGAGCAATTCGGCTGTGAATGTGTACTCCTCATTTTTTTTTTTTTTGCGGTACGCGGGCCTCTCACCTTTGTGGCCTCTCCCGTTGCGGAGCACAGGCTCCGGACGCGCAGGCTCAGCGGCCATGGCTCACGGGCCCAGCTGCTCCACGGCATGTGGGATCGTCCCGGACCAGGGCACGAACCCGTGTCCCCTGCATCGGCAGGCGGACTCTCACCCACTGCGCCACCAGGGAAGCCCTGTGTACTCCTCTTGAAGAAACGGGAAGAAAGACCCCAAAGGTGATTCCGAGGTCATCGGGTCTGTCAGTCCCACCACAGGCCCAGGGGGCCTCAGTTTCAAAGTGTGAGATTGTC
>NW_021703782.1:25958662-25963395 GCF_005190385.1 Monodon monoceros | reverse complement strand
AGAGAAGTTTTTCTGTCTCTCTCCACCATGTGAGGACACAGTGAAAAGACAGTTGTCTGCAAGCCAGGAAGAGAGACCTCACCAGGCACTGAATTGGCCAGCACCGTGATCTTAGACTTCCAAGCCTCTAGAACTGTGACTTGTTAAAGTCTCCAAGCCTATAGTATTATGTTATGGCAGCTTGAGCTATAAGAGTACTAAATGGAAGAGACATGGAGGAACCCTAAACGCATATTGCTAAATGAAAGATGCCAAACTGAAATGGATACATACTGTATGATTTCAGCTATATGACATCCTGGAAAAGGTAGGGCACTTAAACGATTCTGTATGATACTGTAATGGTCAATGCTTGTCATACATTCGTCAAAACCCATAGGATAGACAACAGAGTAAACTGTAATGTAAACTATGGATATTACTTAATAATAATGTATGAACATTGGCTCATCAATTGTAAAAAATGCCCCACACTAATGCAAGACGTTAATAATAGGGGAAACTTTGGTTTGGGGAATAGATGTGAGGGGGTGTATGGGAACTCTATACTCTGCTCAAATTCTCTTTAAACTTAAAACTACTCTAAATATAGTCTACCAATTTATTTAAACAAAATACATCTAAGTTGCCTCATCATATTGTGAGGTTATTAACCATCTTACAGTTTTTTCTATTTGACCTACTTCTTTAAGGTTCATTTCTATCTTCTTTTATCCTTGTAAAAAATGTATCAAATGTTTTGTATTATTTCACCTCCCAGCCTATTATCTCTTTAGCTATATGTCTTTCACAAACCTTCATTGGAAACTACATTAGATATCCTTGACTTATTACACTCTATGCCCATTACTATTTTCACCACCTCCCTCGTAATGCTTGAACCTTGGCTATGACCCATTGTCACCTCTGGACAAATAGTTTCTGCTCTGTTTTCTGTCTTCTGTCCTTCTGGGCCACTTCTATCTACCATCATTACCCAAAGAACTGACTTCACAGATGCTATATGCCAGTGTGTAAGACATGCAGTGTTTTAAGTAGTATCCCAACCTCATGATGATGATTTGGGGTCATTACTAAAGCACTCGGGATCATACGTATTATTTTAAGGTAGTTTTACAGGACAATGCACATTGGTATTTTTCTCCTATTAACAGAGTAGGAAATTGTGGGTTGATGTGCAGTTATTTCGATTAAGAAAGCAGGATATGAACACTGCTTCTTTGCTGGGGTACTTGGCACTGCTCCTTCTCGTGCTGGGACGTGTTTTGCGCCTTACAGCCTGGCATCTAGGCGTACCGATCAGAATGATGTTTGGCTTTTTTGGATACGTTGACCAGTCTGATCGATATTCTGGTACATACAGGGTGCTTGGTCATGGTTGCTCACCTGTGAACCTCAGCTTCATCACCTGCAAAGTGCAACTAATGGCATATCCGCTTTGTGGGGTTCTTATGGATTTGGCAAGCGTCATAGTGCCTGGCACATGCTAGAGACTCAGGTGATGCAGTAATTACTCAATTTTGCATTTGCAGTGGATCCTTCCCACCTGGACAGGGTGACTCACAGCCTTCGGGGAGGAAGAGCAGGACAAACAGCAAGGGCAGCAGGGGCCAAGGGAAGGAGGTGAGAACTGACATGCAGGGGGGGCTCTTGCTGGTATCACCAGAGGGCCCATAGTGAGCCGGGATGTGGGGAGAGACTGGCCGCGCAGTAAGAGCAGGCCAAGAAAGGCCATGTGAGGGGGCTTAGCTTTTACCTTGTGGTAGAGGCCATCCAAAGGAGAAAGTGGAAGATGGGTAGGTATACACTTCTCCCTTAGGAATTGTCCTCAGGGTCTGTTTATCTCCTGGCATGGTCTGTTCAATGAGTTGGCCCCTCCAGCATGTTCTAGAGAGGACTGGCCATGTCTAACCTTCGGGAGATACAGCCCTGACCTCCGGGCCACCTCACTGAGGAGAGGGCTCATGGGGGAATCAGACTCACTCTGCATCTATCCACCAGTCCTGCACCCTGGACCCAGGACCACTCACTTGCAAGAGGCACATCCAGCTGCCAGAGGAAGTGACATATCCTGACTCATCTGACTAAGAAAGAGCAGAGTATCGCTGACCATTCCAGGGGAGTAGCGGCCACAGAAGATCAGGATGCGTACGAGACATAGACGATCAGAAGGAATAAAGGTCAGTCCATGTGGGAGTTCACATGGGCGCCTCACAGTCCCCAACATGCCCTTGAGTTTCCCTTCCAGCCCAACACACATTCCACCTGCCCACAGTCACCGCTGCCACCATCACACAGCCCCACAGAGCTCCAAACATCCTCAAACACACAAACTCCCTACCTATAAGCAGATGCCTGACTGTGTGCCCAGAACCCTCCTGCTCCAATATACATGCACTACAAACCCCAATAAAATCACAGCCACAGTCTTGAATACAAAAACACACTCCCAACGGCCCCTGATAATCAAACACCTAAATCCTCATATCCCACAAAAATCCACCCAACCCCATATAACCCCTCAATGCAAACACACAAACCCTTCAACAATAGCCAAATACATTCAAACCAAACTCACATACTTCTTCATATAAGACACAACCCCCAAATCCAAATATAACACATACAGTCCCCCCACAGCTCTAAACATCCACGTATGTGCAATGCCTCAGGAGGTGAGACAAACACAAAATACCATCAGAGAGACACAATGTTTCCAACCTTTTCCTAAATACTCCCCGTAGAACACATGATGACCTCACACCCACAATAGAAACATACACCCATCTCCCTCCTGAGATACTATAAACAGCCTCTGTCACATCCCCTGATTATACACACACAGCTAGCAACCCCACTTTACACTGACAACCCCAATCTCTGCAAATTCCTCCACACCAAAAATACACTCCCTGAACTCTTACCCTACAGGATGAGCATGTGTATAACCCCTGCACTCTGAATACACACAGATCCAACACACAAAGCATTAAAATGCATACCCCTACCTCTTCTCAAATGCCTGCACACATAGCCTCAAAACACCCAGAAGCAGCCCACCACCCAGCCACACCATGCTACACCAACCGTACACCCACAAAGGCACTCATGCCCCTCGTCTCTCCCCAGATCACACATACACAGTCTCTACACAGCTTTACTATTACCCCAAACCATCCTATACCCTAAACATACATCCAAGAGTTCCCCACACAGCCCTAACCCATGATAGAGGCAGCTCTACCAGGGGCATCATGGCACCCCGAACGGGCAAATGACGCTGAGGTAAGTGCCTCCTGTGTTGCTGCATTTCTTGCTGCTGTTGCAAATCATCCCTTGACCCCACCGAGGCTGACTGGGACACCCTAAACAGGAAGTGGCAGCATATGAGTCAGGGAAGAGGAAAACTCCATTCCAGGTGTTCCCTGTCACCATCCATTGCACCAAAACATCGGATGACCAGCATGAACCAGAAACAGAGACATGTAACTATACCATGATCGAAATGCAAATTTGGCTAGAAAAAATTTGTCCAAGGGAAGGGGGAGAAGGGTGTTCCCCCGAATTATAAAGCCATGCTGTTACAATTCAAAGAAACATCAGATACAGTACAACAGGCATGGGACTGCATCCATGTTGTAGCTAGATATGAAAAAGATAATTTTTCTGAAGCCCCAAATCTCGCTTGCCAGTAAAGGCACATGGGCCCCGCTGCCCCACTGGCCAGAAACCCAAGAGAGGACCCTTAAGGGATATAGGGACTTCTGGGACCCTTACGGGTCTCCACCAAGGGGTGGTGCCATCACACAGCTCCATCCTTCATGAGATGACTAACAGACCTCCCTGTATTGGCAGCTCTGGAGATCGGGGGTCCCCGATGATGTAACCTTGGGAAAGCCCAAGCACAAGTTAGAAATTTTTGCTCAGGCGCTACATACTCTTCAGGAGACCAGAGTGATGGGTAGCTGTCACCTCTCCGAATCCTGTACCCTGACCTCTGCCAAGGCCTCTGCCTTAGGGACCTGGCAGATCCCTGGAACGTGGCCCTCCTCTGGGACACTTGCCCATATACTTCTCTAATTATCCTTGCGACACACATAAACAACTTTTCTTATGGCTCTCATTGACAACTGGAGCTCAAATTACAGTGCCTCCTGGGAACCCCTCCAATTATAAGCAAGGGCCACACTTTAGATTACAAGGCATAATAGTCAGGGGAGTAGAAAGCGTTCAACTTCCATTGAATGTTACTATTGAAACAATCTTTATTAAAAACCTTTTAGTGGTGGTAGCCCCTGTGGCCCTACCCTTTCCCGTTACAGCTATGGATGCCTTGATGTACTCAATGCCATTTGGAACAAACCCAAATTCCTGGCCTTCCTGGTGGAAGCTGAATATTGGGAGCCCATAAGACTGCCACCTAAGACAGTAAATATCCCCCAATAACATGTATGACAGGGGGCTGTGGGATTGAAGCCCATAATTCAGAATTTATGAAAAGAGGAAGTCATTAAACACACCATTTCTCCTTTTCAATTCCCCCATTTGGCTGCTATTAAAGCCTGTTAGTAATGAGTGGCCCCTTATAATCAACTGCTGAAATATAAATGCTGATCCCCACTATTAAGGCTCCCATTTCCAACATTGTCCAGTTCATTAAGGATATCCAAAGGGCTCCAGGGAATTACTTTGCTGTGACAATCTAGCTATTATGTTCTATTCAGTACCAGTTA
>NW_021703782.1:25956920-25958562 GCF_005190385.1 Monodon monoceros | reverse complement strand
AAGGGTTTGGGAACATCAGAGCCATATCTCCTCAGAGTGGGACTCCCAAGGCTCTCCAGGTCTCAGTCCCCGACTCTCCCTCAGTGACAAAGCCTCCCCACCTCTGTCCTTGTCAGCTCAGTGATCCCTAGAGGTCCTGCCTATCCCTGAGGACTTAGGTTTCCATGGAGACAGGTTGGATGAGACCTGGTGATACAGTTGACCAGCCTGATACACAACAGTTCCCACCACCCTGGGGCAGTTGGGCTCAGGGACACATGGCTCTGGACCCCACGTGGAGGGTGTCCTTGCACGTCAGCTGTGCCACAGAAGAGCCAGTAACGCCTGTAGCTTTCCAACAGATTTTCAAGGGGTTTTCCTGGGAGAGCCCTTGGTCATCTGACCTCCTATCCAGGAAGCCCCATGACTTTCTGACTGCTGCCTGTCACGCCAACAACACACCTGTGAAGGCTCTGCTCTGCATGGCCATCTGCCCACCAGGCCCACCCTTCTAGGGACCCAGATGCTAGGACCACACAAATGCTGAAGTAGTGTCCACCTGCCTAAGGTACAGACACCTCTGTATCCATCTGCATGATTTCTACTGGGAATCAACAACATTTATGGGGATTCTCTGGCCCTAAAGAACAGGATAGGAGCAATGCAATGATTCACAATTACCAGGGTCAATGCACATATACAAGGGCCCATAGCCCCAGATGCCTCACTCACAATTCACATGAGTGTCCCATACGTAACCACCGATGCCCAAATATTCTTGCTTCATACATACATACATCCAAACACGCACATCAGTGGTACGCTGGTAAGTGCTTGATAACAAGCTCTCCAAGAAAGGTGGGAAAGACTTCACTTACGGTATCTACATGGTATAAATATTCCCAGCATGACCAATTTAAAGCTACCCACCTGACATCACTAAACACAGAGCTGGGAAGAGATATGCACAACTGACTATCCCAAGCTAGTATGAACCAGTTCCAGCATATGCCATACCTTTTCCTATGAATATGTGCACAGAATCCACTTACACCCCAAGTAGAACCCTCAACTCCCACCACAGATATATAACCAAAAGGATACCAAATATACATATGTGTTTGTACACACACACACACACACACACACACACACACACACGTATATATATATCCTGAACACACACATACATTTCTACCCTCACCCTGAATAAATACACAAACAGACCACGTCTTACTACCTAAATTTTTAGAGGCGAAACCTTACTCACCCTGAATATTCACATTCCACTCTCACAACTATATATACACACACAACATGGGCCTGAAAACAAACATGTGCAACCGATATGCCATCCAGATGTACACACTGAGTACCTAAACACACAGGCTCACCAAGTACACAACCGTCTCATGTGCAACCCCAAAAAAGACCCATATGCAATCCCACAGTCCTAGAATACATACACTCCAGGATTCCTGCACACACACGTAACCTACACAGTCTACTGGTTTCCAAACACACAAACTAAACTCTCACATCCCGCAGAATACATACCCCAAAAGCCCCAGGAACTCAAAAACACACACAGACACAAATAACCTATACTTAGCAAATACAGCTGACCCTTGAACAACGTGGGGGTTAGGGCCAACCCTCCATG
>NW_021703782.1:25928022-25956820 GCF_005190385.1 Monodon monoceros | reverse complement strand
AGGCCCAGGGGGCCTCAGTTTCAAAGTGTGAGATTGTCGCCCTCACAGAGAGTCATGGTGTAGGCGGAGGCCCTACAGAAAGCTGCAGTGTGGGTGGCACCCCACCAAGCTGAAGGAGTGGGGCTGCCCCACCGAGCTGTGGGGATGATGTTGCCACCCCAGTGGGTCTGGAGAGCCAAGCCTCAAACCAAAGAGGATTATTCTCGTACCTTAAGATTTAATGGGATTGGCCTTGCTAGGCTTTGGACTTGCTTGGAAACTGTCATCATTTCCCTCTTTCCTATTTCTTCCTTTCGGAGTAGGGATGTCTATTATATGCCAGTCCCACCATCGTATTTGGAAACACTGAACTTGTCTTGGTCACAGATTTACAACTACAGAGAAATTGTGCCTCAGGATGAATACTACCTCCAGTCTCCCCCATATGTGATTTCGATGGTGTTTAGATCAGACTTCGGACTTTAAATTTTACAGTTGATGTTGGGATGAGTTAAGGCCTTTGAGGCTGTTTGGATAGAATGAATGTGTTTTGCATACAATAAAGACACGAATTTTGGGTACCAGGGGCAGAATGCTATGGACGTGTATCCCCCCCACCAATTCTTATGTGGAAGCCCTAACCTTCAATGTATTTGGGGGTAGGGCCTTTGGGAGGTAATTAGGTCATGGGAATGGAGCTTTCATAATGGGTTTAGTGCCCTTAGAAGAAAAGACACAAGAGAGATCCGTCTTTCTCTCTGCCACGTGAGGACACAGTAAGACAACCATCTGAAAAGTAGGAAGAGAGCTCTCACCAGGAACTGAATATGGCACCTTGATCTTGGCCTTCCAACCTTCAGAACTGTTAAGAAATTACCGTCTGTTTTTCAAGCCACCAGGTCTATGGCATTTTGTTATAGCCGTCCAAGCTGATGAAGACATGGAGAATATATAAGATGGTCAAATATACATATATCCAGGGTTCTAGAAGTAGAGGCAGGAGAGAATGAGTAGAAGTAACATTTGAAAAAGATAATATTATGTTCTAGATGAGATGAAGAATGTGTTATCAGTTAATGAAGCAAAATAGATCACATGGAGGATAAATTTTTTTAACCTGAAACTAATCATATGTCAAGACACTGGAGAACACAAAAGACAATCTTAAAAAAAAACTATTAGCAAGGAAACTGATCGCACGCCATGAAAGGGTGTACTGATGGCATAATTTGAACAAACAGTAACAAAAGCCATATTCGATGGAATAAATACTCAAAGTTCTGAAAGGAAAAACTTTTCCTCTGGGACTGATTACCCTGTCACATTATAATTTATAAAAGTTCACCAACAAGGGAACTGATAAATTATTTTTAATGTATGCATACAATGCAAAATTATAAAAAATTAAAGAACATCTAATATATCCATTTTTCTTAAAGTAAGAATGTTGAAAGAAGAAGCCAAAGGCAATATGATTTACATGACACCATATATAACCCCAAATATTATTATTATACATAATTGTGATTATCTACAGCTGTGCTAAAAGCATAAACATTTTTATAAGATGGATATTTACCAAGTTCTTGACGGTGACTATCTTTCTCATTGTTGGTGAGACTGCAAAATGGGACAACCCTTACAGAAAACAATATGAGGTTTCCTCAAAAAATTAAAAATAGAGGCTTCCCTGGCGGTGTAGTGGTTGAGAATCTGCCTGCCAATGCAGGGGACACGGGTTCGAGCCCTGGTCTGGGAAGATCCCACATGCTGCAGAGCAACTAGGCGCGTGAGCGACAACTACTGAGCCTGCGCGCCTGGAGCCTGTGCTCCGCAAGGAGAGGCCACGACAATGAAAGGGCCCGCACACCGCGATGAAGAGAGTGGCCCCCGCTCGCCGCAACTAGAGGAAGCCCTCGCCCAGAAACGAAGACCCAACACAGCCAAAAATAAATAAATAATAAATTTTTAAAAAATTAAAAATATAACTACCATGTGATCCAGCAGTCCCACTTCTGGGTTTGTATCCAAAAGAATTCAAAGCAGTATCTCAAACAGATACCTGCACACCCACATTCATCGTAACTTTATCCAAAATACCCAAGATGTGAAGAAACCCAAATGTCCGTCAACAGATGAATGGATAATGGGGTCTATAAATACAGTGAAATATGTCCTTCCTTGAAATAAAAGGAAACCATGTCTCATGCTACAACATGGATAAACCTCTAAGACATTATGCTAAGTGAAATAAGCCACTCATAAAAGGACATGTCATAGCCACTCACATGAAGTATCTAGAGTAGTTAAAATCATAGAAACATACAAAGGTGATTGTCAAGATCTCAGGGAGGAGGAGGGAGAATTAGGGAGTCTCTGCTGTCCCAACCCCGCCTGGGTCCTGGGGAAGGAATCAGAACTCAGAAGCAGGAGAAGAGGCTTTGGCCATCAGGGAAGGGGGGGTGAGGCCCAGGGCGGGTTCACAAAGGATCAGAGCATCTGAGTGCGTTAGGAGGAAGGGGCTTCAGAGGTGGGCCGTGACGGGGGCTAAGCAGGCTGCAAGGGGGGGCAGTTCGGGGAGACAGCAGGGGTCTGCGCCCTGCCCCTCATTGTTTGTTCGTCTCACCCTTATGAGCGGGTCATTTCCCCTGCTCTGATGATTCGAAGTCTCTGCCGGCACCCACAGGACGGTGACTGAGGCCTCCACACCCCTCAGCATGGATCCCAGCTCCCACCCAGATCTGGGGCCACAGACACCTCTCCCCCAACCCTGCTGCCCCTGTGAGCAAGCTGTTCTTGTGAAATGCGGTCATAGTTTGTTAGGAGGAACTACTTTATATGGGAATACAAATCAGTGTTGATACCAGTACACACAGATGTCCAGCCATGGGTGGAAAGGGAAGGGACAGTAGTTCTGGGGTGTCTTTGCACACCCATAGGCCCCTAAGGCCAGTCCCCACAGCCACAGCCAGATGGGTGCTCCTCCCTCAGTTGAACGGGATGCTGCTGCACAGAAATCCCACAAGTTCCACAAAGGGGCCCAACTGTCACTACCCTTATACCCACCTTTCTCGGGTGCCCCATGAATTTCCCCGCACCCATTCCCCTTGTTGCATCCTCATTGGGACTAAGAGGTAGCTGCCTCCACCACTCTCCACATTGCAATAATCCCAGTGGGAGTAGAGGATACTCCCGCTACGACGAGGCAGACAGTCCTGTCCCCATAGCCAAGACTTTTCCTCTCTGGTCACTCCTCCCACACAGGAAACCCTGGATGAGCGGAGGGTCATCCCAGCACCGTCGCCTGGCCACTTCAGGGAAGCAGAGAGAAGCTCCATAATGACAAGGGCTGTCTCCAGGCTCCATCCTAGAAACTGGTGAGTGTCCAGAGGGCTGAAAGGCACAAAAGCAGCTCTGCCTCCCCAGAAGGTTCTGGGATGCAGAAGATGGTACAGATGCCCCAGAAGGCCCCTAGCCAAGCAGGCTTTAGAGAAGGGGATGATGAGGGGGTCCCTGGGGAAAGTGAGAGCTGTGCGTTCCCAGGGCCAGCCTGAGGAGTCCTTGTCTATGTGGAGGAAAGGTTTGGCCACCTGTAGATCCAGAGCTCCTGTGACCTCCCTCATCCTTCCTTCCTCTCTGGATCGCTCTCTGTGGAGCAGCGCAACATGAACAAGATGACAGTGGCCCGAGAGCATTTCCCACCAAGACTATCTTTATTCACAATTGATATACATCACTCCAAAGGTCCTGCTCCCACCCACACCCGGCCACACCCACCTCCCCCACCTCCCTAACCCCCCACAATCCCGCTCCCCCTCCCCGCCCTGGTGGTCCTGCCCTCCCTCCCTTCCCCCCACATCATCCAGGGTCAGCACTGGGATGAGGAGGAGCCCCTAGGCTCCCCTGGGGGCCGCCCTGGAGGGCCGGCCCAGCTGTTCCCTACTGGCTGCAGTGCTTCTTCCACTTCTTACTCTTCTCTGTGACACACGGGTCACACTTTCTTTTTCTCGGCTGTGAGGGGCGAGCAGGCCCCAGAGCCAAGCCTGGCCTCCCAGACACCCCGAGGCCAGCCCCGGCGATGGGCAGCTTCTCAACAGCGGCTGGGCGTCCACACAGAGCCCGCTTCCTCGACTTGGGAGCGGCTGGTGGAGCTGGGCTGAGGCCTCTTCTCTGAGGGGAGGGGGCGTGGGGAGCACTCCGGGCCCCCCAACCTCCAGGGGAGGCCAGGCCTGAGGCATGGGCAGGACTCTGGGACACCCAGCCAGGCAGCAGGCTCTGCAGAGAGCCGAACAGGAAGGCCAGGCTGGGGAGCTCCTCGTCGTCGTCACTGGAGCCGTCCCTGGGCCCTCGGGCCTCCCGAACAGG
Organism: Monodon monoceros; assembly: GCF_005190385.1. Lineage (NCBI taxonomy): Eukaryota > Metazoa > Chordata > Mammalia > Artiodactyla > Monodontidae > Monodon > Monodon monoceros. The sequence continues at coordinate 25,952,476 of NW_021703782.1, read as the reverse complement.
AGAGGCCTCTCTGAGAACAGACGCATCCCTGGGTCCCCGTAGAGGGCCAGCGCGCCTTTGACCCTGGGGAGGGGAGGGCCGTCCGGCCCGGAATGGAGAGACCTCCTGACGTCCTCGAGAGGGAACAAAGACTTTGGGCCTGCACAGGCCAGCGTCTGTTTGGATGAGCCTATGAGGAGCCTCAGAATCAATCTCTGGTGGGCAGGCTTCATCACTGACCCCTAGATGGGGGTCTTGGTCATGGCTCTGGGCACCTTGGCTGCCGTCGGACTCAGAAGGACTTGAGCGCATTCCGGGTGCACTGTGACTCGGGGCTGCCCGCACACCCTCGTCCTCTTTCAAGGCCAGGAGTCGTTTCTGCACCAGCTGGTAGGAGGGAGGAGGACAGTGTTAGCTCCACACACACGTGTGAGAGGAGGAGCCCTGGGCAGTGGGACAGTGGCCCTTGGGGGAAGGAGGGGACGGGGGACCCCAGGACTCGAATCCAAATACAGACACTGTGGCATTCCTGCCATCCTCCTGCACCTTATTCCCAACTTTGTGCCCTTCCCTCCCCTCCCGGCTCCCCATCCTCTCCTTCCTTTCACCCAGCACTGCACCCACCCCAAAACGGGCCCTTCCCCATGCCAGGCCTCCCAGGCAGGGGAGGGATGGACAGCGCCAGGTGGCCCTCCAGTTCTGGGGCCCTACCTCTCCCCTGTTCACTGGGGTCCCTCCGTGCCCTGGTCTTCCTGGGTGTCCCTTGTCTCCCGTGTTCTACCGGGGATCCCTCCCTCCTCTGGCTTCCCTGGGTCATCTGGGTTCCCCTGTCCCCTGGATCACCTGGGGTTCCCCTCCCGTGGGGTCCCCTGGCTCCCTGAGTGTCCCTCTCCCTCCCCTGGCTCACTTCTTCCAGGGTGAGCCCTTCCTCCTGCTCCAGCTCCTCCATTAGGGCCAAGAGATCCAGCTGTGCATCTGGGGAAAGCAATTCTGCCAGGAATCGAGGGTGAATGACTGCCTCCACCTCGGACAGAAAGAAGAGGCTGTGAGCATCCTTGGCCAGGAGTGGCCTGTGAGACAAGAAGACCCGGAGGGAAAGTGAAAAGCAGAGACCCACCCCACTCTCCTCCACAAGGCGAGGATGCTCAGCACACACACACACACACACACACACACACACACACACACACACACGCACGCACACACACACACGCACATACACAGTCACACACAAAAGAGCACATATACAGAGGCACAGACACACAAAGGCATACACACAGACAGACACAAACATGTACACGCATACATCTACATAAACCTCCCCTAACACCAGGCTCAGGAACAAGGAGCTGAGCTTAAGCCCCAACGGCCTGAGCAGAACCCAGATCTTGGGTGCTGAGTGTTCCATGCCCTGGCATCTTGTAGACCCCAGGCTCCAGGCCTAGCCTACCTTGGTGACAAAGTCTTCCTGGGAACACAGCTTGTCAATGTAGCTCAAGAGGCCCGGGTCTGAGTAGATGCCGTCCTCCTCCTGTTTCAGCTCATTTCCGTCCTCTCCACCTTCTGCATCTGACTCGCCTGTGGCTGAGTGGACGGGCCCCACCAGCGCATCCATGATGTCCATATACTCCCTCACAGCCTCGGGGGGAATCTCCTTGGGTGCCTTGGGCTCCGGGGGCTGCTGGGACCTGTGTGGCTTTGGGCGGGAGGGCTGGGCCCTGGGGCCGGACATCCTGGGAGCACAGGCTGAGGCAGAGTGGGAGGAAGGGAAGGAAGGTGAGGGACTCCCGGTCCACCTCCTGACCACCGAGCGCACGTTGGTGAGGGCATTGTTTGGGGGACATTGATGTGGGTGTGGGGGGGTCAGGACCACCTGAAGCCTCATGCACTGTTGGAGAGGGGAGGTAAGGGAGGCATCTAAGAGAGTCACAAGTAAGGAAGTGAGGAACCTCCAATTTTCTAGGGGGTCTCGCCATCAAGCCCACTTCCTAGGCAGACTTTGTGTGGGGTCCTTTGACAGGGAGGTGTGAGAGGAGTTACAAAACTGACCAAGTCAATACCCCGCAGTGACAAAGGGCAGCTGAGACCCCACGCCCCGACCCCCGCCTCGGTGGCTGTTTTAGTTGAAAGACCAATGCCCCAGTCTTGAAGGAAAAGGATCTACATGGGGACAGTGGCCAACCCTAGGCCCCTGTTACCTGTGCCTTCAACTCCAGTGGGAACCTGGGTGCCTGGCTGAAGGCCCACTTTCGGGGCTGGGGGCCCCCGAGGATCCAGCTTCGGTGGGGCTGGAGGAGGCAGGTCCTGCGCGCACTGCATCCACTGCCCCTTCTGAATCTGCATCTCCTCCTCGGCCTCAAATTCCATGAACCTGGGGGGTGACGGAGGCACAGGCCACCCTGAGAAAAAGGCCTGGGTTCTGGAGCCCAATAAAGGCAGCCAAGGATGAGGGATTGGGAGAAGATGTGCCTTGGGGCTGTCAAGGCCCTGTGAGGTGCTGTGCACAGCAGAGAGCTGCTCCTGGAACTGATAAAAGATCTGAGACCCTTCCTGCCTCACCAGCACTGGAGGCCTTTCAATAGCATAGACCCAGGTCGCTGAATCGAACCAGGTCAACGGGACACGTGGCTGACCCAGGGGGCACCCTCCTCATGCCCCCCGTCCCCATCCAGAACCACATGAAGGGCTGACAGCCAGAGGCTGGAAGAGGCATGTGTTCCCCACAGGGGTCCTTGCCCGAATCCAGGACCCTGGGCTGGGACTGAGAGTCCTGGAACAGAGACCTGGAAACAGGGCCCAGGAGAGGCTGGATGATGTGGGTGCTGAGCTTAGAGGAGAGGCCTTCCTTTCCTCTGAGAGGCGCTCATTGGTTTGCTTTTCTTTCTTAAACCAAGGGGATTACCATGGAGCAAACAACGGAAGGGCCAGAGACCCTCGGGCTGACGACAGCTGGCTTCCCCAGCCTCTTCAGGGATGCCAGGGTACCCACTCAGGCCACTTTTCATGAGGAGAGGGGGTCCCAAATCTATGTCAGTGGCCACCAGCCACCCACCACTAAGGAAGCAGCAGGCTGGCGGGTGGAGCTCTTTCCCCGGCTCAGCCCATATGGCCGGAGTTGGACCACAGCTGGACTCACAGCGTCACCCTGCCCCATCCTGAGACCTTCATGTCAAGGCAAGGGTAGGTCAAAATCAGGGGAGGGCAGAGCTCCTGGTGGAGGAAGGACAGAAGACCCAAACTCTCAAGGTGAGGGAGGGGTTTCTGGAGGACAGTAGGGCCTCTGGGCTGCGGGGCCCCTGTTCTGAGTGACAGTCCTTCTCCTTTGTCCTCTCTGATGAGCACCCCCACGGCCAGACCCTGCCCTCACCCACTCGCCTCAGCCTCCACGCAGCCCCTGGGCCCAGGACGCTGACTCACTTTTCCGCTATCTTGTAGTAGATCATCCGGTCAACGTTGCTTATGCGCTGCCATTCCTGCACGGCCCTGCACAGTCCCCACTCCAGCGTCATGGTGGGCTTCAGGCGGGCCACGGATCGAAGCACTGGGCTGTAAGACCTTGGGGTCAGTCTCCGTGCCCAGCCCAGCCGCCACCTGCCTGACCCCACAGGCCAATGTGGACCACACATCACTCAACACAGCATGACTGAGCAACAGGAGGGTGAGAGGCAGGTGTCTGGGAGGGCAAAGACAAGCCTTCCCGGCCACTGCTGTCACCGCCTCACACTCACTGAGGATGACCATCCACTCCCAGGCTACAGCTGGGACACTGTGCCTTGGGGAGCTCTTTTCCTCTTCAAGGCTGCCTTTTCGTAAGAAAAATCACTACATCAATGAGGCGTGGCATGTGCCAGGCCATCTGCTAACACTTCATAGATTAGCCCAAGGAGCCTTCTGCCCGGTCCTCTGAGTGAAGTGTGACTGTCCCCTTTTTACGAGGGACCGGAGGTTTAGGATGGAAATGCCTGCCAGGCTCACAGCTCTAGTGGGAGAGAGCCCACGCCCTTAGGAGAGCTCTACCGTCACCCTGTTCCTAGTGGAATTCTCCACGACAACGAAGTCGAGGCGTGCATTAAGCGCTCTCCTGGGCCCCGCGCTCCTCCCCCTCCTCCGAAGTGACCCCCCCCGGCCACGTACATCAAGTCCTGTATGAAAGGAGACGGCACCACAGGAGACTGCGGCATCCACTCCTTGGCTCCTCACCTTACAGCACGACCCTCTCTGACTGCAAGTCTTCAGTCCATATTACCGTGAGAATCATGCAAGAGCAAGTTGGCTAGACTCTCAGGGTGGTGGGGTCAGTTGAGATAAGGCACATTTCAGTCATGATGTCATGGACTGGCAGGCTTGTGCCTTCCAGTGACCTACAATGTGCCTTCTCATAGCATGGACATCGCCCTCAGACCTTGCTTCCAGTATCCCTAGAAACCTAACCTGTGAGTCCATCCCCAGGTCCTCTTTATCTAAAAGCTCCGATAAGCTCACGACCCCCTGAGCGTTCACTCACATGAGAAAGCAGGAAAGAGCTTCTGCATCAGGACTCTGGGGAAGGTGTCTCCGCGCCAGTGGCTTGAGGCGCTGCCAACGTCGGAAGTTACTGTACACGCTCTGGGGGTTAGAGCAGTCACCCTGCGAGGCGTAGGGCTGGTTGGTGGCCAGGCTGCCCTCCCTGGAAGTGCCATGTGGCCAAGGCCCAGAGTTCACTGGGCGAATGATAGGGGCCAGCTGGGCAGCTGGTGGTGGAGCTTGAGGAGGAAAGCCTGGGGTCCAGCCTCCCTTGCCAGCCTGAGTAACTCCAACAGCTGGAGCAGTCACAATGGTCTCCATCGCAGGGGGTGCTAAGAACACGGGTGCAGGACATGCAGCAGTCCCGCTGAGGGCCCCTGGAGCACTCCAGGTGAGGGGGCCCTGAGTTATGATAAAGGTCTGGGTCTGGGGGGCCTCCACTGGCCTCCCTTGTGACCTGACTTGGACAGTGAGGTTGCAAGCCCCAGGGGCACTGGGTCCACGGCCACCATTAGCCACCAAAGGCGTCGTGGGGAAAGCTGGCAGCAGCAGGCTGCCAGGAGGGAATGCTGGGGTGATGGGAGGTGGCAGGGGCTGCCCCCAGGGTGGCCGGTGCTGGGGGCCAGGAATGGGTGGAGGATAGAGCACTGCCATGAAATCAGACAAGGAGGCACCAGGGTTCATGATGACATCCGTTCCCAGCACTGGAAATGCTGTTGAGGCAAAGGAAAGGAGTGAATGGAGCAGGAGAAGGGGCCAGTGGGACAGAGGCTTTCTGCGGAATCAGAGTGTAAATCTCCACAGGTGAGAGACACTTGGACAAGGGAAACTGCAGCGTGCAAATGTCTTCAAGTGCTTTTCATGCCCTGACCTCCAGTTGAGAATTATTCCACCGGTGACCCCGCGCCCATCCACCAAGGCCCCTGACCCCTGCCTGCCGAGGAGAAATTGCGTCAGCAAGCACTCACTTGGAGAGCCTCCCTAAGGCGCCCCCTGGCAGCTAAGCCTCACAGGCTGTCTCCCAAGACCTGGAACTGTGTGCACATCCGCTCTGTGAGAAATGCCCCTCAGCCGGCGTACTAGCAGGTAGGGACCTTCTGCAAGGTAGGTTCTAGGCACCCAGAGGCCCTTTGTGGACAGGCACTGTGTAAAACATTAGGGCCCCACCTCCTCCTCAGTCCTCCTTTTCCTGACGCTCAGTATAAATCCCGTCTTTCTTTCCTAGCCTCACAAAACAAAACAAAATGCTGGAAAATATCCCTCTAATGGAATCCTAATACAAACCCATAACACTGGCCCAGAATGCACCTGCATCTCAGAACAACCCACAGCAGGTACGTAACATGGGCCAGGTCCTGCCACCCCCTCCCCAGTGCCCAGAGTCACTGTCATCACTCAGGAGTTCCCTTCCTAGGAGGTGGGGGGGGGTCTGAGAAGTAGGCGCGTGTCCCTTAGATTCTGTCATTTCACAGCCAGTGATGGCTGCAGAGGATTAAACAAGGGCCAGGGAATTGTCATGTTACATTGGTCGTGGGAGTATAGACCGCCGGTGGTCCTTCCCCTTCCAGCTCCCAATAACGGAGAGACAATCTGAGAAGCAAGCATAAGCCAGGTGCCATGGCGACCAAGTTGTCTGAAACACATCCCTGTTCAGGAGAACAAGGTACACACCACGGTGCACCTAATTAACCAGAATAGGTGTCATAGGATGTTTAATAGTAACACAGAAGATCGTCTTCCTGACCCTGGGCTACACTCCTTCCCCCTTTAAAAGAGGAAGCAGCCTTCCTAGACATTCCACCCAAAACAAGCCCACTCCACATCTGTTCCCTGTCCATGAAGGAGTGACACGAAATATGAACAAACTCTTCCTCTCAAGGCAGCCTGAGGGTCCACCATGAGATACCAGACAAGATGAAGTAGGTCTGAAGTACTGCGATTCCACAAAAGGAAGAACAATTCAGAGCAACTCAGGAAACTGAGCCCTCTCTTGGCTGAAGTTACACGGTTGCCCATCCCCTGTTGAATCCAAGGCAACAGTTACCTGAACTGAGAAGTGAGCTCTGGGCTGGGAGGAGTGGACTGCGGTGGGCTGTGGGCTGCGGCAGTTAGAGTAACCTCCTGCCTAGCTCTCGGAGAGGACACTTCACTGCAGGTGTGGCCACACACAACCCCATTGAATAGTTTTCTCACCGAGACCATCTCTCCCCAGGGCCCCCTGAGATACAGTATGCTCCTGTTCAAATCCCTTTGAAAGATATGGTGAGGCAAGCTTCAGGTACCTCAGGAACACAATACAGGTCTAGGCTTTCCTCATGACCCTCCCTGTGTCACCACAAGGAGACATCACACACATCCTTACACACACGTTTCAAAGTGGCTTGTCTCCCTTCTAGAAACAATCAACCTGTCTGCTGCCATCCTTTCTCCATAGCCAGGGCAATTCCTCTTGATCCACCTCCAACGACCCCTCCTCCCCAATGCAGTCTCAGGTTTCTTCAGGCTCCGCAGTCTCCCCAGGTGAAATGTCGTTGTGTGTCCAGTGCTCTCTTCTCCCTCTACTTCAGTCCAACTATGTGCCCACAGTGAAGTGTCACGTATGAACCCGAAGGATGTGAGAGATGGCAGGGTCTCTGAGAACACACCCCCAGCCTATAGGCTTACCTCTTTCTGAAGCCATCCTGCAGGCTTGGGCACGGACTACTGCTGCCTGGTAGCCTCAATGAGAAACGTCAAGACCAGGACCCAGAGAGCGACCTGCTTCAGCAGTTGCTCAGGATCCAAGGAGAGCCACGTTTAAATTTAAACAGCAGCATGTGGGCTGAAACGTTCTGCAGTGGGGGAGGGGCAGAGGGTACGTGGGTCCCGGTGACGTGGGGTGGGGGGACATTCCACGAGGGCTCTGGGAGGTAGGCAAGAACCGGAAGTTCCTTCCACCTCACACAGTGGCAACACAATTGGCGTGTGCCTCTTTAGGCAGTTTATAAACTGGTTTTTTGATTCACGGCACCGACGTTGGACATGACGGTCCCTTCCTTTCACGTCTTTATCCATCAACCTAGTTTTGTGTCCCTCAACACACTCTGCTTCCTACCTGGCTCTTGACTTACTTCAACAGAGACTAGACTTTCTGAACAAAATACCCAAGTGTTAGTCTGATAAACACTTGGGGATTTATGGCCACATGGAAGTGAGTATTTGAAATTAGGATTGTCTCAGCAGATCCAGTGTCTTTGACTGCTGTATGTACATCACTCCTAAGGAAGTGGTCCTTGTGCTCCAACCAACATCCAGCAGGACCAGCCTTACTAATGGTCCTTTGTGCTGGAAAGCCCCCATCCATCAAAGAACTGTCATGCAGCCCCCATGTCCAAGACCAGAATTCACTAAATGTCTTTCTCATAGTATTCCGTGGTTGTTAAAGATTTAGTTTTTTACCTTTTAAATGATTTTAGTATAATATTTTAAGCGAGTAACACCTTCTCATGGTTCAAAATGAAATTGTGCAAAATGGAATATGCAGTGGCGAGTCCTCCTCCCACCTCTTTCCCCTGTCAACCCAATCCTTTTTCCTGGAGGAAACTAGTGTTATCTCTTTCATTAAAATCTTCCCAGAGATACGTCATGCAACTAAAAACGAAGGCAATCTATTTTCATAGAGGAGCGGACTGTTAGGAAACTTGTCAAGGGAGATGAAAGCTGAAAACCTCAGAAGATGGCAACCAAGTCTCTTGGGAGACGAGATTCACTGACTGCTATAGCAGCAGTAGAACGCCTACTGATTGTGGGGTGTTGGGGAAGGAAACAGAGGTTTAGAAGGGCTGTTCCACAGTGTGAAAAAGACTCCTGTTGGTGCTTAAGAAGTTCCTTGCCCCTTGTCAGGAAAAACTGACTCAGAAGAAGATGAGAAGATAAGGTGAGAATATTTCAAGCAACATCATGGTGAACTTTATATCTAAAGAAACTCCTGTTGGGGACTGAAAAAAATAAACAATTTGTGAATATCGCTCAGTACTGGAGCTTTTATAATGAAGGAAAATGTAAATGATTTTCAACCAATAACTTCATACTAGAGGGATGGTGAGGCAAAATATTGTACCCAGGCACTCGAGAAAGGCAGGCTTCCTTGTTGCTTCCTCCCTTTGTTCAGTCATTCAACCAATTATTTACAAGATTCACACTCATAACTCTGATACAGTATTTGAAGGACTCTTCTCAAGGCCACTGATACAAAAATTGCACTATGCAAAAATTAGCCAGTCCCAATTCTGCAGTCACTTTGGTAATACTTCAAAATCCTACACCCCAGAGACAGAGATAATCAAATTAGCCCAAATGTAATTTGGGAAGACCAGTCACAGAAGGGAGTATCTAAAAGTCCTTTGGATCATGATCTCTGACTATTCCTGCACAGAGGCTGGGGGCAGGCATTGACTACTGAGAAAAAACATCTCTGGACATGCATCACAAGCCTCAGAAGACAGTTCATCTTCCACTCAATCATGAAACATTAAAGAAACGAAGAGATAACGTGTTTGTGTCCTGTGGAGTTTTCAAGTCTGTGCACTTGGAGGTGCTTAGTGCTGTTAGATGTGAGGGGTCTTCAGGGGCATCCTGTTGAGTGAGAAATGCTCTAATCTTGCAACTGACCAGAAAGCGGATCTGATGATTGAAGTTTCTTTGGGAAGTATTACAAAGTCAGGTCAGTAAGTTGATCCCGCTACTATTTCTGTTGTTGTTGTTCTTATTGTCAACCGAAATTCTGCAAGATATTATTAAAAAAGGAGGGAGGGAAAGTAAAATTGTTCCCATACTACCTGCTGTGTTGAAATTGGCCCAGATTGTCAACTCTTTCTCAAAATTATTTTAAAAAACCCAAGCCCGTACAAAGGAAACACCTGTAAATCAACATTTATTGAACAACCTCCATGTCTTAAATACACTGAGAAAAAATATTCTAGTAGAGTAAAATGCGTTGGAGAAACTCTAGGAACGGAGTCAGGAGACAGTATCTTAAGAGTGTTTCCCAGGTCTGAAATTCTTTGCTAGAATTGTTCTTTAACGGAAACTTCAGGCTTGCTAGGAAAAAGGACCTACTGCTTTTTGAAAGGCATAAACAAGAACCAAGGAACTGCAGTCCAAAGGGCATGAAAGCACTTGCCCCAATTTGAGGCTACTGTGCTTACAGCGGAGCTCTCCACAACGCTTTGTAGCTAAGTGCATGGGTTTCACGTGTTCAATATAGAAATCACGAGTGCACATCTCACAAGAGCTGGTTTTAAGAAGAGACCGTCACGAAAGTTCTCGGCGAGGAGTGTCGCCAGTCAAGTTCCGCAGCGTGCCCGACCCTCCATTTCTCTCCTCTCCTGCAGAGACTGCCTGGAGCAGATGCCCGCGCGCCCAGCGCCTAGACGCCTGCGCACGCCTGCGCACGCCTGCGCACGCCTGCGCACGCCTGCGCACGCCCACTGGGCGCGGGGCTCTCAGGCACGCGGACCGCCGTCCTCCAACGGCTCCCAGCGTCTGTTGGGGCAGTTTGCTCCGGAAGACAGGAGCGCACGCGCGAGCGCATGCGCGAGCGCGGACGCTGGGGCCTCCAACGGCCGTCCGGCGGCGGAGGGGCCTGTCATGGCGGCCTCTAGAGTTAGTTATAGGAATTGTGAGGTAAGGGGTACGGGGACTTTTCACCCCTCAGGTGTCACCGCTCTGCGCTGTTGTTCACCCTGTGGGTTATTTGTGCCCTTGTCCGTGTAAGGAGACTCGCCACAATGTGGATTCACGCCCCCATAGAGCTCGATTCCCTTGAGGTGTTTACCCCAGGGTTATTGGCACCGCTGGGGAGCCGGCTGCATGAAGGGTTCCGTGGCTGCGGGGCCTACAGTGGGGGGTAAATAGTGTGTGCGAGCTATTAAACAGGTGCCGTGCTAGTCTGCGCGTTGTGAAGAGTACAAAAGCTAGAGGGAAGTTCTTGCGAGTTGAAAACCCTCATCTGGCTCCGAAGGTGTAGCTCAGGTGATTGGAAAATGAGTGAAGATCGAAGGAACACACTCAGAGCTTCACTAGTGCCTTCCTTCTAATCATAAAAACATCAATCAACACTTATGTTCAAACTGCGTTCTTTTGTCAGCGATGGGAGCAGCTTTGCTGAATGTGGTAATAAACATGTATTTGTTTGATGTCAAATCATGACTGATTTGCAAGCATAGATGGGGTCTGTACATATTTAATTGGTTGGTGGGAATCTGATGTGTAGTCAAATGTGCGGGTTGGTTTTGTCTGTGGATATTTGTCTTTGAAGGGAGGTCATGCCATGTTTTTGTGAGTGTGTAAGAGTGAGTGTTGTATTTGGAGGGTGTTGGGATGTGATGCAGGCATACTCAAGGAGTTGGTGGTTAGGTGTTTGTAATTTGGTGTTTGGGGAATATGTTTACATGTGTTCTTTTCTCCCATGAATTTGGGGGTTTGTGTGTGTCGAATGGTGGATTGGGAAGGATTATCTGCGTATGCATAAGGGCAATGTCAGGAGAAGTAGTGGTGTATATTACTTTGGGTGTCCAGTCTGTTTATTTTGTGTATTTGGGGAATGTAGGCTGATCATTTGTGTATTCAGGGCATGTTGTATGGTTATGGGGTGTTTGTGTGTGTGCATTTTCAGGAGCTGTCTATGTATATTTGGATGTGCAGAGGGCAAGTCTGTGACTATTTGATGGGACTGGTGGATGTTGTATATGTACGTATGTTTGTATGATTCTGTATTCTGCAAGATGGCAGAGTTAATTCTGTGTGAGAGCTTGGGAATGTGGGGTTATGTATACGCCAGTAGTGTGGTACTGTACGTGTATTTGGAAGAAAGGGCGTATAGGGTGATATTATTGCATATTTGTAGTGTACTGGGTAATTGTGGTGCTATTTGGGACTTGTGGAGAGTTGTGTGTTAAATGAGTTTGTGTGTGTATTCAAGGCGCATGGCCACTTGGAGGAATATTTGCTGATGCTGTGCAGTTGTCATTTTCAGTAGGAGCCTCTTAGGCTTATGTATTTTGGGAAGTGAGTATATGTGTATCTGATAGAGAGGTGGGGTTCTATGTTTCTACAGGGAAGATGGACAATTGCATCTATATGTATTAGCAATATGTGATACCGGTATTTGTTAGTACTTGTATATGTGTGAGCTGGCTGATAGCTAGAGATAATTTGATATATGGAAGTTGTTTCATAAATGGTTTGCTGGAGATATTTCCATGTATCTTACTTGTGTATTCTAATCCGTGTGTGTGTCCGTCATCAGGCGCATGCATTATCAAAGCTTGTTCATAAGGTATGGAGTTGTTAGGAGTATTCAAAGTGTATTTCTTTGCAGAATGCTAGGGTGTTTATACATGTGTTTGGTAGGCGTAAGAGCTGGTCTGTCTATATATTCAGGGTGAAGGTAGAAATATATATATACACACACACACACACATATATACAGTTTATATGTTGGGGTAGCGGTGGGGAGCTTGTATTCTGGAGAGGTAGCATAATGTATAGTGTTTGGGAGGGGATCCATATGTTCAGGGGTTAGGAATATTTGCATGTGTGTGTCCATAGGTGTGTGAGAATTGTGTATGTATATTAGTAAGACTGCAGAAGTTGTCGGTGTTTTTCTGTTTTGAGTGTGTCTGAGCATTTGGGGTGTATACTCATGAGGAGTTTGTGGAGTGTGTGTATTTGTGATTTGTGAGTATATCAGGAGGCTTAGAGTCCTCTATGTGTCTATTTTGAAATGTAATGCCTGAAGAATTTAGTGGTGTTGCTTGTATGTGTGTTGTCAGTATTAGTGAGGTGGACTTATATGTACAGTTGACCCTTGAACAGCACGGGTTTGAACCACATGGGTCTACTTATAGTGGATTTCTTTTTCAGTAAATACTACAGGACTACTACAGGATCCATGGACGCAGAGCCACTGCATGGAGGGTTGGCCCTAACCCCCAAGTTGTTCAAGGGTCAGCTGTATTTGATAAGTATAGGTTTATTTGTGTCTGTGTGTTTTTGAGTTCCTGGGGCTTTTGGGGTATGTATTCTGCGGGATGTGAGAGTTTAGTTTGTGTGTTTGGAAACCAGTAGACTGTGTAGGTTACGTGTGTGTGCAGGAATCCTGGAGTATATGTATTCTAGGGCTGTGGGATTGCATATGGGTCTTTTTTGGGATTGCACATGAGACAGTTGTGTACTTGGTGAGCCTGTGTGTTTAGGTACTCAGTGTGTACATCTGGATGGCATAGCGGTTGCACATGTTTGTTTTCAGGCCCATGTTGTGTGTGTATATATAGTTGTGAGAGTGGAATGTGAATATTCAGGGTGAGTAAGGTTTTGTCTGTAAAAATGTAGGTAGTAAGAGGTGGTCTGTTTGTGTATTTATTCAGGGTGTGGGTAGAAATGTACATGTGTGTGCAGGATATATGTGTGTGTGTGTGTGTGTGTGTACAAACACATATGTATATGTGGTATCCTTTTGGTTATATATCTGTGGTGGGAGTTGAGGGTTCTACTTGGGGTGTAAGTGGATTCTGTGCACTTATTCATAGGAAAAGGTATGGGATGTGCTGGAACTGGTTCATACTATCTTGGGATAGTCAATGGTGCATATCTCTTCCCAGCTCTGTGTTTAGTGATGTCAGGTGGGTAGCTTGAAATTGGTCATGCTGGGAATATTTATACCATGTAGATACCATAAGTGAAGTCTTTCCCACCTTTCTCGGAGAGCTTCTTATCAAGCACTTACCAGCGTACCACTGATGTGCGTGTTTGGATGTATGTATGTATGAAGGAAGAATATTTGGGCATCGGTGGGTACGTATGGGACACTCATGTGAATTGGGAGTGGGGCATCTGGGGCTCTGGGCCCTTGTATATGTGCATTGACCCTGGTAATTGTGAATCATTGCATTGCTCCTATCCTGTTCTTTAGGGCCAGAGAATCCCCATAAATGTTGTTGATTCCCAGTAGAAATCATGCAGATGGATACAGGGGTGTCTGTACCTTAGGCAGGTGGACACTCCTTCAGCATTTGTGTGGTCCTAGCATCTGGGTCCCTAGAAGGGGGGGCCTGGTGGACAGATGGCCATGCAGAGAAGAACCTTCACAGGTGTGTTGTTGGCGTGACAGGCAGCAGTCAGAAAGTCATGGGGCTCCCTGGATAGGAGGTCAGATGACCAAGGGCTCTCCCAGGAAAACCCCCGGAGAATCTGTTGGACAGCTGCAGGCGTTACTGGCTCTTCTGTGGCACAGCTGATGTGCAAGGACACCCTCCACGTGGGGTCCAGAGCCATGTGTCCCTGAGCCCAACCGCCCCAGGGTGGTGGGAACTGTTGCGTATCAGGCTGGTCAACTGTATCACTAGGTCTCAACCAACCTGTCTCCATGGAAACCTAAGTCCTCAGGGATAGGCAGGACCTCTAGGGATCACTGAGCTGACAAGGACAGAGGTGGGGAGGCTTTGTCACTGAGGGAGAGTCGGGGACTGAGACCTGGAGAGCCTGGGGGGTCCCACTCTGAGGAGATATGGCTCTGATGTTGCCAAACCCTTTAGACATGTTCTCTGTTCTTTTCTGAAGGCTCAAGATGCTTCTAGCAGTGGGAAGCTTATCTCAGTTTCATGTTTCTCTGATAGGATGAACTGACCCTTTTATTCACTATTCCAGGTCGAGCTGCAAACCCATCAGAGGGAACCATGTGATCATTGTAGCCACCAGCTGACCCCACAGCCACCTTGTGCCTCCCTTGGACCCACCCAAGAATTTCTGAGCCTTCTTTCTGGTGAGTCTTGTGGCCTTTTCTCCCTCATTGTGAATCCTCCTGCCAATAAAACATGCTGTGAATGTTAACAAAAGGAAACCTCAACTAGTTGGTGAGTCAGGGCCCCCCCCCCCCCGCCCCCATAGAGGGAGCTCTCATGCTGTGTCACTCATCATCAATTACCCCAACAGGAAGAGGTCATTTACTGACCCCAAAGAGGAAGGGCAACCACCTTACTACCCCAGCTGGAGGAGGGAAGACTTCCTTCCTGGCCAGCAACAAGAAATAGAAAATAGAAATAGCTAATAGAAAATTCCGCAGTTTAGCCAATGAGACGCCATTGTCACCTGAAGTTTTCCTTTCCTCCAGTGAACTTTCATTTTTTCCCTTGATGATGACTTTCTTTCCTTGTCCCACCCTCCTTACTATAAAAGCCTTCTGGGACTTCCCTGGTGGTCCAGCAGCTAAGACTCCACGCTTCCAATGCATGGGGCATGGGTTCGATCCCTGGTCGGGGAACTAAGATTTCCACATGCCATGTGGCATGGCCAAAAAAAAAAGCCTTCCATGTTATGTAACCCGTTGGAGTATCTCCCTTTCTATCAGATGAGATGCTGCCTGATTCGTGAATCATTTAATAAAGCCAGTTTATTCAAAATTCAAAGTAAATCTTCAAATTTACTCAGTTAAATTTTGTTTTTTAATACATTGGTGGCATGCAGAGGTGGCCACTAAGAGTTTAATATGTATCCCTCCAGAAATGTTCTGTATAAAACTATGTATGTGCACTTTTCTAAAATCCACTCTTATGATTGCTACTGCTAACAGGATGATTTTATGATGAAATGCTTATCTTTTTAAAAAGAAAAAGATAAATATATTGGTGGCAGTGATGGGATCTGAAGCAAATTTCTGATAACATTTGGGACAAGGAGAAACAGGTGTGGTGCCCACAACTCCTTTGAGTTCCCTGTGTTTCTTGCCCTTCCTGAAGGTTGTTGGTAAGCTCCTCTTGGTTTGAGCTCCATTCTCTTTGCGTTTGTGCTCCCAATCTAATTGGCTTTCCTTTACAGGGCAGGACAGTTTGGGCTGGTAGAGGATTCTCCCTGAGGCCAAAGCCCTAGCCTTTCAGATGGAAATTCCCAGGACACAGTAACATCTCTTGGTTATTGCCAGTATATTTTTGAGTGGTAAACCCTAGCCCCTAATTTTGTTCCCTGGATTCCACATTGGGCACTGCTGACAGTGTAGTCTGCACTTGCCCATCTGTTTGGAATCAGCCCCCAGTTTCCATGCTTGCAACTGTTGGTGGCGGCTATAGTTCTCCATTTTGTTTGGAATCAGTTTGCAGTCCCCATTCCTTGGGATTTGCTGGTTGGATCTTTTTCCTCAGTCCAAGGATCCCTGGTAATTGGTGGTGGTGCATACCAGGCCTTCTTTTGTGCAGGACATAGTAACATCTCTTTGTTACTGCTGATATACTAAGGCGCAGTTTTTTTCTGTGTTCTTTTGGGTTGACAAAGGCTAGCTAAGGAAATGAGATCCTTTATCGCCAAAGAGTTGAGAATGCCAGCTTCTGGCACACCTGCTTATTTTATATTTAAGAACTATGGTCCTGGAGGCTGTAGATATTTAGAAAGATGGCAAAATTATACTAATATTGATCTAGAATTACAGTGGTCATTGTGGGGCATGTTCCAGTTAGACAAGATTGTTCATTTAAGGAAAACACTAGAGAGCAAGGGTTCACAAATTGGACAGGGAGAATGAGGTGCCTGCTTTAATTGGTATGTAAAAGTTTACAGAAAGTTTCAAGATTCCAAAATAGCTTCGTTTAGAGACTTAGAACAAAAGGCTAATGAAACATTAAAGAGACAAAAGGTACCTGAAACAAAAGACCATAGGACGGATGTGACTGCAGGTTTAACTCCTACTGTCCCCCCCTTTCCTTTTTCACCTGAGTACTCTTGTTTTACTCATTTTCTGTCTGAAATACTTTTCTATTCCAAAGAGAATATTTAACAATTGCCGTTTAAAGTAAAACTACCTGAGGTTGCAGGTGAGCCCCCTCAGGTGTCCTTTACCCCTTGGTCAAAGACTGAGCTGAGAGCTATAGTCCAAGAATTCTCTAAACCTAGGGAGGAACCCCCAACAGTTATTGAAGAATTTAGAGTCACTGTCAGGGCGCATGTGCCCAAACTGCTAGATCTTTATCCGCTTGTACACGTGTTGGTAGGACTGGGGGAAGCCCCAGAATGGATGCGGGAAGCAAAATGACATAATCCCTAGGATGATATTCAAGATCCTCAACCTGAAAAGGCTTGCAGAATAACAACTGACCTTTTATAAGCTATTCCTAAAATCTTCCCTGCTCACACTTGGTCTGTTAGTAATTGGCCTAATAGTGATTGGTCTATTATTCACTCATACAAACAAAAGAGGGGTGAATCTGTGGAAGACTTTAGAGCCAGTTTGGAAGCTCTCTTTTTAGAGCAGTTGGTGTTCCAAGGAATAAAAAGGCCACTCAGCCTGCTTTAACTGCCCTCTTTGTAAACGGATTATCTCCTGAGATTAGTGGATTGATAAAAGGGCAGAAAAGAGGGTGGGAGGCTGTAGGCCTGACTGAACTCGTGACTATAGCTGAGCAATTTGAAAGGACCCTGGAGCCAGATCAGAAACAGAAATCCACCAAGCTCATAGCCTTACAGTTACAACAGCCCTAAGGCACCTGGGCCTCCCCCATTCCAACCTCCTAGGCGTCCATGATCGACTGGATGACCCAAGCTGATGTTTCATTTGTAATCAGTGAGGACACCGGAAGAAAAGGTGTCCTCAAAGGTCCTATGCAAACTCTTCACAAATGCTCTCATATCTGTCTCAAAGGGAGGGCCCCCCATGACCCTCTCCCAGAAGTTCTCTGGTAAACTATTACCAGCAATTACCTTAAACAGCCCAGAGGAAAATATAATGAAAAACTGCCAACTTTTAGTTGATACTGGAGCTATGCCTTCTACTTTTAACCCCACTCTCATATTTCACTTTGAAATCTACATTAAACCCTAACCCTAACTGTAAACAGAATTACCTAACCTTTAACACCCTACCCCTAGCCCTAACCAGAGCTGTGCTTTCTACTTGAAATCCCACCCTCAAAGAACAACAGGTCCCTCTGAGTAAAGAGGATGTTTCCATAGTGGGAGTACCTAATACAGTTCAGAGAGAATTTTTATCTCCACCAAGATTCCTTTTCGCTATGCAATATAGTGCCAGTTAATCTGTTCGGTAGAGATCTCTTTTCTAACTTAAAAGGGCCAGTACATTTTGCCTCCAGTGGAGATCTCACCTTAAAATTTCCTGATCAACCTGAACCTGATCATTTATGTTCCTTAAAATCTGTCCTGGACATAAAAGAGGAAGTTCAACAAAAGTTCCCTAATTGGATGGAGATGCCTGCAAATTTGGGGGCTACTCCTGACAGTGTTAACATCAGAAGAATCAAAAACTGCAAACCTGTAAAGATTCAGATAGATGTAGCTAAACCTCTCCCTAGGTTTCCTCAGCAACTGTTAAAGCCTGCGGTCATACAAGGTCTCATACCTATTGTAGAAGACTTAATTGCCCGGGAGGTAATCATTCCTGTACTCGTCCCTGCAGCATGCCAGTCTTGCCTGGTTGGAAACCTGGCAGGATGGCGATTTGTCCAGGACTTGGGAGCTGTTAATAAAAATAGTTTTTCCCTGTTTTCCTGTTGTTCTAAACCTAGCCACCCTTCTGTCACAAGCTTCAACTGACTTGAAATGGTTTACTGTTGGAGACCTTTGTTCACCTTTCTTCAGCATCCTGGAGACTCAACAGCCAATATCTATATGCCTTTACTTGGAACAATCAACAATATACCTGCACTTTTATGCCTCAGGGGTTCACTGGGACACCTTCTTTTTTCTCCCAAGTACTTCACCAAGATTTAAGTACCCTCTCGTTCCCTGAGAAATCAACCATTTTACCATATGGAGATAACCTCCTGCTGTACTCAGCTACTGTAAAGATTCCATAAGGCATCCATAAAAGAGTCCATTTATTTGCTGCAACAGTTAGCTGAGAAAGAACACAAACGAAAAATTACAATGATTTCTAGACACTGTTCATTACCTAGGATGTAATCTAAGCACTGAAGGAATTCAGCTATCTCCAGAGAGAAGTAGGCTGATACAGGAACTTCCTAGACTCACAACTAAGTGCTAGCATTGTGGATTTCTAGGTTTAGCTGGTTATTGCAAGCTCTGGGTTCCAAATTTTTCTGTTACCTCTTCCACTCTATGAACTTATTAAAGATGTAGTTCCTGAATCCTTTGCTTGGGAAGATAAACATAAGCAGGCTTTTATAAGGCTAAAACAAGCACTGCAAGAGCTGCCTGCCTTAGGGTTACCCAAATGATCAGGTTCAGGTTGATCCGGAAACTTTAAGGTGAGGTCTCCACTGGAGGCAAAATATATTAGCCCTTTTAAGTTAGAAAAGAGATCTCTACCTAATAGATTAACTTTAGGTTATTCAAAACCTTTTACTTTATTTGTGCATGCAAGGCATAATCAGGCCGCACAGAACTGTGTGAGCATGGTAGTAAACATAGGCCTGTTGCCTGTTATAGCATGCAACTTGATTCAGTTGCTTTTGCCTATCTCAGTTGTCTTCAGGTTATAGCCACAACTGCAAATTTAGTGGAAGCCTTGGAAGATTTGACTCTAGAAAATGAAGTTTATTTGCAAACTCCACACATTGTCCAGTCTTCTTAACGCTGAATTGACAACATTTCACTGCAAGTATCACTAGATTAACTTCCTGTGAAATCCTGCTTTCACCACCTAATCTTTATCTTAAACTTTACAACGTTCTCAATCCTGCTACACTACTACCTCTGTCTCACAAAGGTGAGGGCCATGACTGCAAGGTAACAGTGTCCCTTGGGAATTCCCTGGTAGTCCATTGGTTAGGACTCCGAGCTTCCACTGCAGGGAGCGCGGGTTCGATCTCTGGTCGAGGAACTAAGATCCCAGAAGCCACATGGCGTGGCCCAAAACAAAAACAAAACAAACAGAAAACAATGTCCCATTTTGTGACACCGTGTCCTGAGTAAAGATGTTACCAAGTCCAAGCTTGCTCTGCTTGCTGCACGACAGGCCATAAATCGGAGATGAGGTGTTGAGACAAGGAATAGGACTTTATTCGGAAAGCCAGCAGACCGAGAAGATGGTGGAGTAAAGTCTCAAAATAACCATCTTATCGGGGTTTGGATGCCAGTTTCTTTTATAGCACAGAGATGGGGAGGAGATAAGGAGGTAAAATAAGAAGGCCATAAGTTTTGCAAATAGCCTCTGGAATGGCCAGCCTCGGGGAGGAGATGTGTTAATTTCTTCTTAATTGTAGCCATCCACAGGTGGACAGAGTCCATATGTTTCCCTGAACAAAGGCACTTTGGTTTAACATTCAGACAGAGGCACAGGGTTCCCCGAGGGTTCCCCGAGGCAGGCCATTATGTACAGACAGTATCCTTTTAGTGAACAAAAGCAGCTGAAGGCAGAGGTTAAAGTAAAAGAAACAGATCCAACGTGTAGTCAGATTTGGCTCTTCCCTGTTACAATTCCCTACTGTCAATGTCCATTCCACAGTCTTGTGGAAAAAGGGGTGACGGCCCTTCTAATTGCTTCGTCAGATGGACCTTTCCGGGAGTGTCCACCATGGGTGCCAGTGTTCCAAACGTTGTTTTTTGTTGTTGTTCTTGTTGTTCCTCTCTGGAAAGTGTCTCCTTTACACCTGTAGCCTTAAAAAAATATTCTCAGCCTAAAAGTTGAGAGTTATGATCTATTTGATGGGAATTTTGAGGGCTTCAAGCCTGAGAGGCAGCATCTCAAGTTAAGGAATTTAGCACTTTTCTATGTATGGGAAGATGCAAGAGTCTGAGATCATTCATTTGATATGTACCTCAGCTCTCCGGGGCCTGTATCCTGTATTCTCATATCCTGAGTTTCGTCAGGGCTCACCAGCTCACGTTGGAGGGCTGCAGTCGCTAATGACTGATGTGTCAGGAAATATTCTATTTCTCAGATCCTCTCCTCTTGGTCAGAATTTTGACCAATATTTGGGAGACATTTCTGGATCAAATTTTGTCCCACAGCGCTGGGAGGCTCATCCCAGGTCAGGGGAGAATTCTTGATATGCCACTCCAGGTGCTAGTTTTTGGATTAGGCCCTATTGATAATTAAAGATCCTCTGGATCCTCTATCTAATTATGATCCAGGAGACATTTTCGCTTGTTGCTTCCTCCCATACCTAGAATCACACTATTACAGTTATTTCATGTTATAAATGTGGTCTATGTCCTCAAGATGTTTAGCCATAGAAGTACTGTTGGAGGCCTGGTTGCATACTGGGTACTGTAAGAGACACCAATCTTATAAAATAGACAGGATATAAGTAATACAGCTAGTAACCTTAACAAAGACACAGTGCAGCAGGGAGACACAAAGAGCAAACAATCTGGAAACAAAGAACAATGATCAGTATAACTACTTGTAATCCAATTGCAATAGCGAGCGACCAGAGGTACCATAACTGATTTAGTGAGCCATCCGCTGTTTCAGTGTACCAGCAGTGCGTACTTAGACATGCATGGCTTAATCTTTGAGACAAGTATATGCTACTGGCAGGATCAACCAGGTAGAGAGAAAAAGATAAATGTTTCAATTCTGTTTACAAGGGTATAATTTAAGAAGTTACTGTAAGTCATAATTAGTTTAAGGGGAGGGTTTTGCTTACACGTGAAAAACACAGATTTAAAACAGTCATTTTTCAGATAGAAACCATAAAAATTATAACCATAGTCACCAGTTTACCCAGTCATGTGCAACTAATCGTTTTTGTTAACAGCTTTATGAAGCCATCAGGTTTCCCATTAGAATTCTTCAAGTTCTTACCCAGTGCACCTTTATGGTTTGAAAACCAGCAACTTGTATTTATGCAAAGGTCCCTTCTATAAATCTTCTTGAAGAGGAAGCATTTTTGCAAAGGCATCAGAGTGAAACCATAACTGTGTACAATGGCGAAAGACTTAAGAAGGCACGTTTAAATCTGATTACGGTGCAATTGACAAAGTAACGCGGTTACTGCGGTGACATGCGACACTTCCAGATAATAAAGAGAATTCTGACTGGTAACATTTTACCAGGCCATACCAAATTTTAGGAACTCCATCTAATCTGTAGAATACCTGTATCATTCGGCATACAATATAACCTAAGATTTATTGCTTATTTGACAAGACTTCCCGTGTAATTCAACATACCAAGTCAACCTAATTAGTTAATATCTCTCTTTGGGGTGTTTCAGGGGCCCTTTGAAGCACCCCAAAGTTAGCTAGAGGTCAAAGGAACTTCATTATAATTTGATTTGGGAAGTTTTGTCAAAAAAATAAGAAAAGGGTTTAAAACAGATAGGATCACATGTCACTGTGAAACAATAGTTATTCACTTAGCCAAAGTAACAATAAAAGATTTCAAAGGCCAGTACAGAACAGATCTCTTAAAAGGTAGAAAAATTTTAAATCTGGTATCAAAGGCAGTCCAAAATCTTAAGAAACCTTGTCTTCTTAACAGAGAGAAAAGCGAAATTCAAGTTGTGCACCAGCTTACTTTTAAAATTTATTTACTCAATTAAACTTATTTTAAACTTAGTCCTGACCACGTACAGAACTCCTTTTTTCAAGGGTCCACTTTCCATAAACCTTTTGTCACTTATTTTAGCACAATTCTGACTTTCAAGTGGTCAGATATCTGGAGAGATTAATTTTAGATAGACCTTCCTAAAAGATAAGTATTTTAAAAAGTTCACCGAAAGCTCTTATCTCATTTGCATTTTCTTTCCTTAAAAGTTTCTTCACGGGCTTCCTTGGTGGCGCAGTGGTTGAGAGTCCGCCTGCCGATGCAGGGGACACGGGTTCGTGCCCGGGTCTGGGAAGATCCCACATGCCGTGGAGCAGCTGAGCCCGTGAGCCATGGCCGCTGAGTCTGCGCGTCTGGAGCCTGTGCTCCGCAACGGGAGAGGCCACAACAGTGAGAGGCCCGCGTACTGCAAAAAAAAAAAGTTTCTTCACATCAAGTTATTTCCTTGCTGAGAAATTTGCAATAGATATAACAAGATTTTATTTAGCTTATATTAAACCTAGGCACAATAAAAGTATTATACTTAATGTTGATGACTCTGACAGCATGTCTATATTAATTAGATCAACAAACAAACGTTAATACCAGGTTTTAATTAATACTGAATATTTCCCAGTTCACGTGATCCTGAAGCTCATTTAGCTCAGTTTCTCTGGTATTTAGAATAGTTTGGTTTGTAAGTGCTTACTTTTCTTTAAGCCAGTTAAATAGAGCTCATCCATAAATCAACCTCAACAATGTTATCCAAAGACAGAGACACATACAAGGACACAAACATACAGAGACGTCATCGTCATTTCAGAATTTCAGCACTGAGTCAGGTACAGCCATGTGAAGCCCATCAGTTTATAAAAAGAGGTTGGATTCAAATTAGGTTTCTGGCAGATGGAACAAATCAAACTCACTTGTCTAGATGGCTGAATTTTTACAGAAAAGACACTTAGGTTTTTTATTTATCCTTGATAAGTCAATTTCTAAATTCCTTTACCCTCCTTCAAAAAGATGCATTTTAAAAAGATGGCAGAGATGAGGGTTTCTGAGAAGACCAGAAAGGACATTTGCATCTCAAAGATACAGGCAAGTTTTTCCTAGGATGACTTTGTTTCCCCTTTGTTTAATATTTACAAGCCTCTTGAGATAAACAGGGAGGGTTGGGGGAGTGGTATCTATTGGAGAGTCAATCAACTTGTTCCCCACTGTCAAAGTTCCCTGGGGCTCCTGTGGGGAAATAAGATTCGGACGCCTCAAGTCAAGGGAGTCCCCTGGCCTCTATAGGATGTCAGCACGAGGGAAATTGCCCTGCTGTGGAAGTGTTTCCCGGTCCAAATTGGGTGGCCTGTGGAGTCTTAGATGGTGATACTAAATCGGGCTCCTGTGCTCTGGGGGTTAACACAGAAACTTCTATTTGATCCCCGTGGGTAGGGGAAACAGGAGGTGGTGAATATGATGGCGGCATGGGGGAGGGTGGGCAGTTGGAACAACTGCCAGTGCAGCTTGCTGTTTTGCAAAACACTTCTAACTGCGAGATCCTATAAAAACTGAGTGAGCCCTTTAGGGGCTACCGCCCTTCTGATCCTATATTTTGGGTCCGCACCCTATTACAGTAGTATACCATGTCTTTCTTAGTCATAGGCTCAAGGCTGTGTTACACCCATTTATCTAATATAGGCCCCAAAGGGCTCTCCTTCAGGGTAGATGGGGTATTTCCCATTTTGTACACCAAAACGCAAAAGTCGCAAACAAATTCTGGCATCAGTGCACACAAAAGCAAGATCAAAACCAAGGAACCAGTTCCCAAATCGGTACTGAGGGTGTGTAGTGGTGTAGAGAGCAGCCATCTGGTGCATAAGCCCACAGGCAGCTAGGACGAGCTGTGTTAGTCCAAAGGCTCCGGGACACATAGTCCATTCTCAGCCCAGAAGGAGCAGCCAGGGGGAACCAGTGGGAGGGCTTGGCTAATTGACCTTTGTGCCTGCTATAAAGCTTATTGTTTAGCTCTTCGCCAGTAAACTATGGAGGGTTTGTATGTGGCCGTATAAATGGGTCTAAGAATGATGGACAAGTGCAGTATTTGTTGCCTCCAAAGTGTGAAGAGACCTAAGTAAGACGTGTTGGGCTTGCTATAGTGTGTTGGGGAGCTGAATAGTTAACGGCTGAGGTTTAGCTGCAAGAGGAATTTCCTGGCTTTTAGAGGATCAGTTAATGCCCAGAAATTTAATAGTTGTGGACAGCCCTTGAATTTTATGTGGGGCATTAAGTAGCCCACCTGTATGTTATAGATGGGTCACCAACCATGTTAGGGCCTTGTGCACCAATCTCCTGAGGGGCTCTGGATTAGAACATCAGTATAGTGCCAGACGGTGCAGGGGGACACCAGGTCTTGCCAGCAAAGACTGTGGGCAATAGCTGGGCTGTTAAGATAGCCAGTAGGTAGACAGGTTAAAACATACTGGGTGCCTTCTGAAGTAAAAGTAGACT
>NW_021703782.1:25926504-25927922 GCF_005190385.1 Monodon monoceros | reverse complement strand
GGGAGTCCCACTCTGAGGAGATATGGCTCTGATGTTCCCAAACCCTTTAGACATGTTCTCTGTTCTTTTCTGAAGGCTCAAGATGCTTTTAGCAGTGGGAAGCTTATCTCAGTTTCATGTTTCTCTGATAGGATGAACTGACCCTTTTATTCACTATTCCAGGTCGAGCTGCAAACCCATCAGAGGGAACCATGTGATCTGACCCTACAGCCACCTTGTGCCTCCCTTGGACCCACTCAAGAATTTCGGAGCCTTCTGGTGAGTCTTGTGGCCTTTTCTCCCTCATTGTGAATCCTCCTGCCAATAAAACATGCTGTGAATGTTAACAAAAGGAAGCCTCAACTAGAATTGGAGTGTGGAAGCCCCCCCCGTAGAGGGAGCTCTCATGCCGTGTCACTCATCATCAATTACCGCAACAGGAAGAGGTCATTTACTGACCCCAAAGAGGAAGTGCAACCACCTTACTACCCCAGCTGGAGGAGGGAAGACTTCCTTCCTGGCCAGCAACAAGAAATAGAAAATAGAAATAGCTAATAAAAAATTCCGCAGTTTAGCCAATGAGATGCCATTGTCACCTGAAGTTTTCCTTTCCTCCAGTGAACTTTCATTTTTTTCCCTTGATGATGACTTTCTTTCGTTGTCCCACCCTCCTTACTATAAAAGCCTTCTGGGACTTCCCTGGTGGTCCAGCAGCTAAGACTCCGCGCTTCCAATGCACGGGGCATGGGTTCGATCCCTGGTCGGGGAACTAAGATTTCCACATGCCGTGTGGCATGGCCAAAAAAAAAAAGCCTTCCATGTTGTGTAACCCGTTGGAGTATCTCCCTTTCTATCAGATGAGATGCTGCCTGATTCATGAATCGTTTAATAAAGCCAATTTATTCAAAATTCAAAGTAAATCTTCAAATTTACTCAGTTAAATTTTGGTTTTTAATACATTGGTGGCATGCAGAGGTGGCCACTAACAGTTTAATATGTATCCCTCCAGAAATGTTCTGTATAACAATATGTATGTGCACTTTTCTAAAATCCACTCTTATGATTGGTACTGCTAACAGGATGATTTTATGATTAAATGCTTATCTTTTTAAAAAGAAAAAGATAAATATATCGGTGGCAGTGATGGGATCTGAAGCAAATTTCTGATAACATTTGGGACAAGGAGGAACAGGTGTGGTGCCCACAACTCCTTTGAGTTCCCTGTCTTTCTTGCCATTCCTGAAGGTTGTTGGTAAGCTCCTCTTGGATTGAGCTCCATTCTCTTTGTGTTTGTGCTCCCAATCTAATTGGCTTTCATTTACAGGGCAGGTCAGTTTGGCTGGTAAAGGATTCTCCCTGAGGCCAAACCCCTAGCCTTTCAGATGGAAATTCCCAGGACACAGTAACATCTCTTGGTTATTGCCAGTATATTTTTGAGC
>NW_021703782.1:25925544-25926494 GCF_005190385.1 Monodon monoceros | reverse complement strand
TCCTGACAGTGTTAACATCAGAAGAATAAAAAAATGCAAACCTGTAAAGATTCAGATAGATGTAGGTAAACCTCTCCCTAGGTTTCCTCAGCAACTATTAAAGCCTGCGGTCATACAAGGTCTCATACCTATTGTAGAAGACTTAATTGCCCAGGAGGTAATCATTCCTGTACTCGTCCCTGCAGCATGCCAATCTTGCCTGGTTGGAAACCTGGCAGGATGGCGATTTGTCCAGGGCTTGGGAGCTGTTAATCAAAATAGTTTTTCCCTGTTTTCCTGTTGTTCCAAACTTGGCCACGGTTCTGTTACACGCGTCAACTGACTTGAAATGGTTTACTGTTGGAGACCTTTGTTCACCTTTCTTCAGCATCCCGGAGACTCAACAGCCAATATCTATATGCCTTTACTTGGAACAGTCAACAATATACCTGCACTTTTATGCCTCAAGGGTTCACTGGGACCCCTTCTTTTTTCTCCCAAGTACTTCACCCAGATTTAAGTAACCTCTAGTTCCCTGAGAAAGCAACCATTTTACCATATGGAGATAACCTCCTGCTGTACTCAGCTACTGTAAAGATTCCATAAGGCATTCATAAAAGATTCCATTTATTTGCTGCAACAGTTAGCTGAGAACGAACACAAAGGAAAATTTACAATTATCTCTAGACGCTGATCATTACCTAGGACATAATCTAAGCACTGAAGGAATTCAGCTATGTCCAGAGAGAATTAGGCTGATACAGGAACTTCCTAGACTCACAACTAAGTGCTAGCATTGTGGATTTCTAGGTTTAGCTGGTTATTGCAAGCTCTGGGTTCCAAATTTCTCTGTTACCTCTTCCACTCTATGAACTTATTAAAGATGTAGTTCCTGAATCCTTTGCTTGGGAAGATAAACATAAGCAGGCTTTTATAAGGCTAAAACAAGCACTGCAAGAGCTGCCTGCCTT
>NW_021703782.1:25923854-25925534 GCF_005190385.1 Monodon monoceros | reverse complement strand
GTTTTTGTTAACAGCTTTATGAAGCCATCAGGTTTCCCATTAGAATTCTTCAAGTTCTTACCCAGTTCACCTTTATGGTTTGAAAACCAGAAACTTGTATTCATGCAAAGGTCCCTTCTATAAATCTTCTTGAAGAGGAAGCATTTTTGCAAAGGCATCAGAGTGAAACCATAACTGTGTACAATGGCGAAAGACTTAAGAAGGCACGTTTAAATCTGATTACGGTGCAATTGACAAAGTAACATGGTTACTGCGGTGACATGCGACACTTTCAGATAATAAAGAGAATTCTGACTGGTAACATTTTACCAGGCCATACCAGATTTTAGGAACTCCATCTAATCTGTAGAATACCTGTATCATTCGGCATACAATATAACCTAAGAAGATTTATTGCTTATTTGACAACACTTCCCGTGTAATTCAGCATACCAAGTCAACCTAATTAGTTAACATCTCTCTTTGGGGTGTTTAAGGGGCCCTTTGAAGCACCCCAGAGTTAGCTAGAGGTCAAAGGAACTTCATTATAATTTGATTTGGGAAGTTTTTTCAAAAAAATAAGAAAAGGGTTTAAAACAGTCAGATAGGATCACATGTCCCTGTGAAACAATAGTTATTCACTTAGCCAAAGTAACAATAAAAGATTTCAAAGGCAAGTACAGAACAGATCTCTTAAAAGGTAGAAAAACTTAAAATCTGGTATCAAAGGCAGTCCAGAGTCTTAAGAAACCTTGTGTTCTTAACAGAGGGAAAAGCGAAATTCAAGTTGTGCACCAGCTTACTTTAAAAATTTTTTTACTCAATTAAACTTATTTTAAAGTTAGTCCTGACCTCGTACAGAACTCTTTTTTTCAGGGTCCACTTTGCATAAACCTTCTGTCACATAGTTTAGCACAATTCTGACTTTCAAGTGGTCAAATATCTGGAGAGATTAATTTTAAATAGGCCTTCCTAAAAGATAAGCATTTTAAAGAGCTCACCTAAAGCTCTTATCTCATTTGCATTTTCTTTCCTTAAAAGTTACTTCACATCAAGTTATTTCCTTGCTGACAAATTTGCAACAGATATAACAAGATTTTATTTATCTTATATTAAACCTAGGCACAATAAAAGTATTATACTTAATGTTGATGACTCTAACATCATGTCTATATTAATTAGATCAACAAACAAACGTTAATACCAGGTCTTAATTAATACTGAATATTTCCCAGTTCACATGAACCTGAAACTCATTTAGCTCAGTTTCTCTTGTATTTAGAATAGTTTGGTTTGTAAGCACTTAACTTTTCTTTAAGCCAATTAAATAGAGTTCATCCACAAATCAACCTCAGCAATGTAATCCAAAGACAAAGACACATACAAGGACACAAACAGAGACGTCATAGTTGTCATTTCAGAATTTCAACACTGAGTCAGGTACTGCCATGTAAAACCCATCAGTTTACAAAAAGAGGTTGGATTCAAATTAGGTTAGGGCCTCGTGCACCAATCTCCTGAGGGGCTCTGGATTAGAACATCAGTATAGTGCCAGACGGTGCAAGGGGACACCAGATCTTGCCGGCAAAGACAGTGGGCAATAGCTGGGCTGTTAAGATAGCCAGTAGGCAGACAGGTTAAAACATACTGGGCACCTTCTGAAGTAAAAGTAGACTGCAGCTGGGACTCCTTAATAACTGG
>NW_021703782.1:25920984-25923754 GCF_005190385.1 Monodon monoceros | reverse complement strand
TCAAAGGAACTTCATTATAATTTGATTTGGGAAGTTTTGTCAAAAAAGTAAGAAAAGGGTTTAAAACAGTCAGATAGGATCACATGTCCCTGTGAAACAATAGTTATTCACTTAGCCAAAGTAACAATAAAAGATTTCAAAGGCAAGTACAGAACAGATCTCTTAAAAGGTAGAAAAACTTAAAATCTGGTATCAAAGGCAGTCCAAAATCTTAAGAAAACTTGTCTTCTTAACAGAGAGAAAAGCGAAATTCAAGTTGTGCACCAGCTTACTTTTAAAATGTATTTACTCAATTAAACTTATTTTAAACTTAGTCCTGACCACGTACAGAACTCCTTTTTTTCAGGGTCCACTTTTTATAAACCTTCTGTCACTTATTTTAGCACAATTCTGACTTTCAAGTGGTCAGATATCTGGAGAGATTAAGTTTAGATAGACCTTCCTAAAAGATAAGTATTTTAAAAAGTTTACCTAAAGCTCTTATCTCATTTGCATTTTCTTTCCTTAAAAGTTTCTTCACGGGCTTCCTTGGTGACGCAGTGGTTGAGAGTCCCCCTGCCGATGCAGGGGACACGGGTTCGTGCCCCGGTCCGGGAAGATCCCACATGCCGCGGAGCAGCTGGGCCCGTGAGCCATGGCCGCTGAGCCTGCGCGTCTGGAGCCTGTGCTCCGCAACGGGAGAGGCCACAGCAGTGAGAGGCCCGCGTACTGCAAAAAAAAAAAAGTTTCTTCACATCAAGTTATTTCCTTGCTGAGAAATTTGCAACAGATATAACAAGATTTTATGTAGGTTATATTAAACCTAGGCACAATAAAAGTATTATACTTAATGTTGATGACTCTAACAGCATGTCTATATTAATTAGATCAACAAACGAACGTTAATGCCAGGTCTCAATTAATACTGAATATTTCCCAGTTCACGTGAACCTGAAGCTCATTTAGCTCAGTTTCTCTTGTATTTAGAATAGTTTGGTTTGTAAGTGCTTACTTTTCTTTAAGCCAATTAAATAGACCTCAGCAATGTTATCCAAAGGCAAAGACACATACAAGGACACAAACATACAGAGACGTCATGGTTGTCATTTCAAAATTTCAGCACTGAGTCAGGTACAGCCATGTGAAGCCCATCAGTTTATAAAAAGAGGTTGGATTCAAATTAGGTTTCTGGCAGATGGAACAAATCAAACTCACTTGTCTAGCTGGCTGAATTTTTACAGAAAAGACACTTAGG
Organism: Monodon monoceros; assembly: GCF_005190385.1. Taxonomy (NCBI): domain Eukaryota; kingdom Metazoa; phylum Chordata; class Mammalia; order Artiodactyla; family Monodontidae; genus Monodon; species Monodon monoceros. Next base: position 25,922,520 of record NW_021703782.1, on the reverse strand, counting down.
TTTTTTATTTATCCTTGATAAGTCAATTTCTAAATTACTTTACCCTCTTTCAAAAAGATGCATTTTAAAAAGATGGCAGAGATGAGGGTTCCTGAGAAGACCAGAAAGGACATTTGCATCTCAAAGATACAGGCAAGGTTTTCCTAGGATGACTTTGTTTCCCCTTTGTTTCATATTTACAAGCCTCTTGAGATAAACAGGGAGGGTTTGGGGAGTGGTATCTATAGGAGAGTCAATCAACTCATTCCCCACTGTCAAAGTTCCCTGGGGCTCCTGTGGGGAAATGAGATTCCGACACCTCAAGTCAAGGGAGTCCCCTGGCCTCTTATAGGATGTCAGCAGGAGGGAAATTGCCCTGGTGTGGAAGTGTTTCCCGGTCCAAATTGGGTGGCCTGTGGAGTCTTAGATGGTGATACTAAATCGGGCTCCTGTGCTCTGGGGGTTAACACAGAAACTTCTATTTGATCCCCGTGGGTAGGGGAAACAGGAGGTGGTGAATATGATGGCGGCATGGGGGGAGGGTGGGCAGTTGGAACAACTGCCAGTGCAGCTTGCTGTTTTGCAAAACACTTCTAACTGCGAGATCCTATAGAAATTGAGTGAGCCATTCAGGGGCTACCGCCCTTCTGATCCTATATTTTGGGTCCACACCCTATTACAATAGTATACTGTGTCTTTCTTAGTCATCGTCTCAGGGCTATGTTACACCCATTTATCTAATATAGGCCCCAAAGGGCTCTCCTTCAGGGTAGATGGAGTATTTCCCATTTTGTACACCAAAACGCAAAAGTCGCAAACAAATTCTGGCATCAGTGCACACAAAAGCAAGACCAAAACCAACGAACCAGTTCCCAAATCGGTTCTGAGGGTGTGTAGTGGTGTAGAGAGCAGCCGTCTGGTGCAGAAGCCCACCGGCAGCTAGGAGGAGCTGTGTTAGTCCAAAGGCTCCGGGACACATAGTCCATTCTCAGCCCAGAAGGAGCAGCCAGGGGGAAGCAGTGGGAGGGCTTGGCTAATTGACATTTGTGCCTGCCATAAAGCTTATTGTTTAGCTCTTCGCCAGTAAACTATGGAGGGTTTGTACGTGGCTGCATAAATGGGTCTAAGAATGCTGGACAAGTGTGGTATCTGTTGCCTCCAAAGTGTGAAGAGACCTAAGTAAGACGTGTTGGGCTTGCTATAGTGTGTTGGGGGGCTGAATAGTTAACGGCTGAGGTTTAGCTGCAAGAGGAATTTCCTGGCTTTTAGAGGATCAGTTATTGCCCAGAAATTTAATAGTTGTGGACAGCCCTTGAATTTTATGTGGGGCAATATGTAGCCCACCTGTATGTTATAGATGGGTCACCAACCATGTTAGGGCCTCGTGCACCAATCTCCTGAGGGGCTCTGGATTAGAACATCAGTATAGTGCCAGACGGTGCAAGGGGACACCAGGTCTTGCCAGCAAAGACTGTGGGCAATAGCTGGGCTGTTAAGATAGCCAGTAGGCAGACAGGTTAAAACATACTGGGTGCCTTCTGAAGTAAAAGTAGACTG
>NW_021703782.1:25909940-25920884 GCF_005190385.1 Monodon monoceros | reverse complement strand
TGCCAATAACCCTGGGGTAAACACCTCAAGGGAATCGAGCTCTATGGGGGCGTGAATCCACATTGTGGCGAGTCTCCTTACACCGACAAGGGCACAAATAACCCACAGGGTGAACAACAGCGCAGAGCGGTGACACCTGAGGGCTGAAAAGTCCCCGTACCCCTTACCTCAGGATTCCTATAATTGACTCGAGAGGCCGCCATGACAGGCCGCTCCCGCGCAGGACGGCCGTTGGGGCCCCACCGTCCGCGCTCGCGCATGCGCTCCTGTCTTCCGGAGCAAACTGCCCCAACAGACGCTGGGAGCCGTTGGAGGACGGCGGTCCGCGTGCCCGAGAGCCCCGCGCCCAGTGGGCGTGCCCAGGATGCAGGCGCGGGGCGCTCGGGCATCTGCTCCAGGAGGTCTCTGCAGGAGAGGAGAGAAATGGAGGGTCGGGCACGCTGCGGAACTTAACTGGCGACGCTCCTCGCCGGGAACTTTCGTGACGGTCTCTTCTTCAAACCAGCTCTTGTGAGATGTGCACTCGTGATTTTTATATTGCACACGTGAAACCCATGCACTTAGCTACAAAGGATTCTGGACAGCTCCGCTGTAAGCACAGTAGCCTCAAATTGGGGCAAGTGCTTTCATGCCCTTTGGACTGCAGTTCCTTGGTTCTTGTTTATGCCTTTCAAAAAACAGTAGGTCCTTTTTCCTAGCAAGCCTGAAGTTTCTGTTAAAGAACAATTCTAGCAAAGAATTTCAGACCTGGGAAACACTCTTAAGATACTGTCTCCTGACTCCGTTCCTAGAGTTTCTCCAACGCATTTACTCTACTAGAATATTTCTTCTCAGTGTATTTAATACATGGAGGTTGTTCAATAAATGTTGATTCACAGGTGTGTCCTTTGTACGGTTTTGGGGTTTTTTTTTAATAATTTTGAGAAAGGGTTGACCATCTGGGTCAATTTCAACACAGCAGGTAGTATGGGAACAATTTTACTTTCCCTCCCTCCTTTTTTATAATATCTTGCAGAATTCCGCTCTTCTATAAAAATAGATTGCCTTCGTTTTTAGTTGCATGATGTATCTCTGGGAAGATTTTAATGAAAGAGATAACACTGGTTTCCTCCGGGAAAGAGGATTGGGTTGACAGGGGAAAGGGGTGGGAGGAGGACTCGCCACTGCATATTCCATTTTGCACAATTTAATTTTGAACCATGAGAAGGTGTTACTCGCTTAAAATAGTATACTAAAATCATTTAAAAGGTAAAAAACTAAATCTTTAACAACCATGGAATACTATGAGAAAGACATTAGTGAATTCTGGTCTTGGACATGGGGACTGCATGACAGTTTTTTGATGGCCGGGGGCTTTCCAGCACAAAGGATCATTAGTAAGGCTGATCCTGCTGGATGTTGGTTGGAGCACAAGGACCACTTCCTTAGGAGTGATGTACATACAGCAGTCAAAGACACTGCATCTGCTGAGACAATCCTAATTTCAAATACTCAGTTCCATGTGGCCATTATTTATGTTTATCAGACTAACACTTGGGTATTTTGTTCAGAAAGTCTAGTCTCTGTTGAAGTAAGTCAAGAGCCAGGTAGGAAGCAGAGTGTGTTGAGGGACACAAAACTAGGTTGATGGATAAAGAAGTAAAAGTAAGGGACCGTCATGTCCAAACTCTGTGCCGAGAATCAAAGAAACAGTTTATAAACTGCCTAAAGAGGCACATGCCAATTGTGTTGTCTCTGTGGGAGGTGGAAGGAACTTCCAGTTCTTGCCTACCTGGCAGAGCCCTCATGGAGTGTCTCCCCACCCCACCCTACCCAGAACCCCCTGGCCTCTGCCCCTCCCCCACTGCAGAATGTTTTAGCCCACATTCTACTGTTTAGATTCTAACTTGTCCCTCCTTTACTTGGATCCTGACCATCTGATGAAGCAAGTCACTCTCTGGGTCCTGGTCTTGATTCTTCTCATTGATGCTACCAGGCAGCAGTAGTCCGTGCCCAGGCCTGCAGGGTGGCTTCAGAAGGAGGTAAGCCTATAGGCTGGGGGTGTGTTCTCAGAGACCCTGCCATCCCTCACATCCTTCGGGTTCACACGTGACACTTCACTGTGAGCACATAGTTGGACTGAAGTAGAGGGAGAAGAGAGCACTGGACACACAAGGACATTTCACCTGGGGAGACTGGGGAGCCTGAAGAAACCTGAGGCTGCACTGGGGAGGAGGGGTCATTGGAGGTAGATCAAGAGGAATTGCCCTGGCTATGGAGAAAGGATGGCAGCAGACAGGTTGATTCTTTCTAGAAAGGAGACAAGCCACTCTGAAATGTATGTGTAAGGATTTGTGTGATGTGCTGGTGGTGACACAGGGAGGGTCATGAGGAAAGCCTTGACCTCTACTATGTTCCTGAGGTACCTGAAGCTTGCCTCACCATATCTTTCAAAGGGATTTGAACAGGAGCCTACTGTATCTCAGGGGGCCCTGGGGAGAGATGGTCTTGGTGAGAAAACCATTCAATGGGGCTGTGTGTGGCCACACCTGTAGTGAAGTGTCCTCTCTGAGAGCTAGTCAGGAGGTTACTCTAACTGCCGCAGCCCACACCTCGTCCACTCCTCCCAGCCCAGAGCTCACTTCTCAGTTCATGTAACTGTTGCCTTGGATTCAACAGGGGATGGGCAACCGTGTAACTTCAGCCAAGAGAGGGCTCAGGTTCCTGAGTTGCTCTGAATTGTTCTTCCTTTTGTGGAATCGCAGTACTTCAGACCTACTTCATCTTGTCCAGTATCTCATGGTGGACCTTCAGGCTGCCTTGAGAGGAAGAGTTTGTTCATATTTCATGTCACTCCTTCATGGACAGGGAACAGATGTGGAGTGGGGTTGCTTCGGGTGGAATATCTATGAAGGCTGCTTCCTCTTTTAAAGGGGGAAGGAGTGTAGCCCAGGGTCAGGAAGACGATCTTCTGTGTTACTATTAAACGTCCTATGACACCTATTCTGGTTAATTAGGTGCACCGTGGTGTGTACCTTGTTCTCCTGAACAGGGATGTGTTTCAGACAACTTGATCGCCATGGCACCTGGCTTATGCTTGCTTCTCAGATTGTCTCTCCGTTATCGGGAGCTGGAAGGGGAAGGACCACAGGCGGTCTATACTCCCACGACCAATGTAACATAACAATTCCCTGGCCCTTGTTTAATCCTCCGCAGCCATCACTGGCTGTGAAATGACAGAATCTAAGGGACACGTGCCTACTTCTCAGACCACCCCCACCTCCTAGGAACAGAACTCCTGAGTGATGACAGTGACTTTGGGCACTGGGAAGGGGGTGGCAGGACCTGGCCCATGTTACGTACCTGCTGTGGGTTGTTCTGAGATGCAGGTGCATTCTGGGCCGGTGTTATGGGTTTGTATCAGGATTCCATTAGAGGGATATTTTCCAGCATTTTGTTTTGTTTTGCGAGGCTAGGAAAGAAAGAGGGGATTTATACTGTCAGGAAAAGGAGGACTGAGGAGGAGGTGGGGCCCTAATGTTTTACACAGTGCCTTTGGGTGCCTAGAACTTACCTTGCAGGAGGTCCCTACCTGCTAGTACGCCAGCTGAGGGGCATTTCTCACAGAGCGGATGTGCACACAGTTCCAGGTCTTGGGAGACAGCCTGTGAGGCTTAGCTGCCAGGGGCTGCCTTAGGGAGGTTCTCCAAGTGAGTGCTTGCTGAGGCAATTTCTTCTCGGCAGGCAGGGGTCAGGGGCCTTGGTGGATGGGCGCGGGGTCACCAGTGGAATAATTCTCAACTGGAGGTCAGGGCATGAAAAGCACTTGAAGACATTTGCACGCTGCAGTTTCCCTTGTCCAGGTGTCTCTCACCTGTGGAGATTACACTCTGATGCCGCAGAAAGCCTCTGTCCCACTGGCCCATTCTCCTCCCCCATTCACTCCTTTCCTTTGCCTCAACAGCATCTTCAGTGCTGGGAACGGATGTCATCATGAACCCTGGTGCCTCCTTGTCTGATTTCATGGCAGTGCTCTATCCTCCACCCATTCCTGGCCCCCAGCACCGGCCACCCTGGGGGCAGCACCTGCCACCTCCCATCACCCCAGCATTCCCTCCTGGCAGCAGCCTGCTGCCAGCTTTCCCCACGACACCTTTGGTGGCTAATGGTGGCCGTGGACCCGGTGCCCCTGGGGCCTGCAACCTCACTGTCCAAGTCAGGTCACAAGGGAGGCCAGTGGAGGCGCCCCAGACTCAGACCTTTATCATAACTCAGGGCCCCCTCACCTGGAGCGCTCCAGGGGCCCTCAGCGGGACTGCTGCATGTCCTGCACCCGTATTCTTAGCATCCCCTGCGATGGAGACCATTGTGACTGCTCCAGCTGTTGGAGTTACTCAGGCTGGCAAGGGAGGCTGGACCCCAGGCTTTCCTCCTCAAGCTCCACCACCAGCTGCCCAGCTGGCCCCTATCATTCGCCCAGTGAACTCTGGGCCTTGGCCACATGGCACTTCCAGGGAGGGCAGCCTGGCCACCAACCAGCCCTACGCCTCGCAGGGTGACTGCTCTAACCCCCAGAGCGTGTACAGTAACTTCCGGCGTTGGCAGTGCCTCAAGCCACTGGCGCGGAGACACCTTCCCCAGAGTCCTGATGCAGAAGCTCTTTCCTGCTTTCTCATGTGAGTGAACGCTCAGGGGGTCGTGAGCTTATCGGAGCTTTTAGATAAAGAGGACCTGGGGATGCACTCGCAGGTTAGGTTTCTAGGGATACTGGAAGCAAGGTCTGAGGGCGATGTCCATGCTATGAGAAGGCACATTGTCGGTCATATGGGTGAGCCTGCCAGTCCATGACATCATGACTGAAATGTGCCTTATCTCAACTGACCCCACCACCCTGAGAGTCTAGCCAACTTGCTCTTGCGTGATTCTCATGGTAATATGGACTGAAGACTTGCAGTCAGAGAGGGTCGTGCTGTAAGGTGAGGAGCCAAGGAGTGGATGCCGCAGTCTCCTGTGGTGCCGTCTCCTTTCATACAGGACTTGAGTGTACGTGGCCGGGGGGGGTCACTTCGGAGGAGGGGGAGGAGCGCGGGGCCCAGGAGAGCGCTTAATGCACGCCTCGACTTCGTTGTCGTGGAGAATTCCACTAGGAACAGGGTGACGGTAGAGCTCTCCTAAGGGCGTGGGCTCTCTCCCACTAGAGCTGTGAGCCTGGCAGGCATTTCCATCCTAAACCTCCGGTCCCTCGTAAAAACGGGACAGTCACACTTCACTCAGAGGACCGGGCAGAAGACTGCTTGGGCTAATCTATGAAGTGTTAGCAGATGGCCTGGCACATGCCACGCCTCATTGACGATAGTGATTTTTCTTACGAAAAGGCAGCCTTGAAGAGGAAAAGAGCTCCCCAAGGCACAGTGTCCCAGCTGTAGCCTGGGAGTAGAAGGTCATCCTCGAGTGAGTGTGAGGCGGTGACAGCAGCGGCCGGGAAGCCTTGTCTTTGCCCTCCCAGCCACCTGCCTCCCACCCTCCTGTTGCTCAGTCATGCTGTGTTGAGTGATGTGTGGTCCACATTGGCGGGTGGGGTCAGGCAGGTGGGGGCTGGGCTGGGCACGGAGACTGACGCCAAGGTCTTACAGCCCAGTGCTTCGATCCGTGGCCCGCCTGAAGCCCACCATGACGCTGGAGTGGGGACTGTGCAGGGCCGTGCAGGAATGGCAGCGCATAAGCAACGTTGACCGGATGATCTACTACAAGATAGCGGAAAAGTGAGTCAGCGTCCTGGGCCCAGGGGCTGCGTGGAGGCTGAGGCGAGTGGGTGAGGGCAGGGTCTGGCCGTGGGGGTGCTCATCAGAGAGGACAAAGGAGAAGGGCTGTCACTCAGAACACGGGCCTCGCAGCCCAGAGGCCCTACTGTCCTCCAGAAACCCCTCCCTCACCTTGACAGTTTGGGTCTTCTGTCCTGCCTCCACCAGGAGCTCTGCCGTCCCCTGATTTTGACCTACCCTTGCCTTGACATGAAGGTCTCAGGATGGGGCAGGGTGACGCTGTGAGTCCAGTTGGGGTCCAACTCCGGCCATATGGGCTGAGCCGGGGAAAGAGCTCCACCCGCCAGCCTGCTGCTTCCTTAGTGGTGGGTGGCTGGCGGCCACTGACATAGATTTGGGAACCCCTCTCCTCATGAAAAGTGGCCTGAGTGGGTACCCTGGCATCCCTGAAGAGGCTGGGGAAGCCAGCTGTCGTCAGCCCGAGGGTCTCTGGCCCATCCGTCGTTTGCTCCATGGTAATCCCCTTGGTTTAAGAAAGAAAAGCAAACAAACGAGCGCCTCTCAGAGGAAAGGAAGGCCTCTACTCTAAGCTCAGCATCCACGTCGTCCAGCCTCTCCTGGGCCCTGTCTCGAGGTCCATTTTCCAGGACTCTCAGTCCCAGCCCAGGGTCCTGGATTTGGGCAAGGACCCCTGTGGAGAACACATGCCTGTTCCAGCCTCTAGGTGTCAGCCCTTCATGTGGTTCTGGATGGGGACGGGGGGCATGAGGAGGGTGCCCCCTGGGTAAGCCACGTGTCCCGTTGACCTGGTTCAATTCAGCGACCTGGGTCGATGCTGTTGAATGCCGTCCAGTTCTGGTGAGGCAGGAAGGGTCGCAGATCTTGTATCAGTTCCAGGAGCAGCTCTCTGCTGTGGACAGCACCTCACAGGGCCTTGACAGCCTCAAGGCACATCCTCTCCCAATCCCTCATTCTTGGCTGCCTTTGTTGGGCTCCAGAACCCAGGCCTTTTTCTCAGGGTGGCCTGTGCCTCCGTCACCCCCCAGGTTCATGGAGTTTGAGGCCGAGGAGGAGATGCAGATTCAGAAGTGGCAGTGGATGCAGTGCGCGCAGGACCTGCCTCCTCCAGCCCCACCGAAGCTGGATCCTCGGGGGGCCCCAGTCCCGAAAGTGGGCCTTCAGCCAGGCACCCAGGTTCCCACTGGAGTTGAAGGCACAGGTAACAGGGGCCTAGGGTTGGCCACTGTCCCCACGTGGATCCTTTTCCTTCAAGACAGGGGCCTTGGTCTTTCAACCAAAACAGCCACTGAGGCAGGGGGTGGGGGCGTGGGGTCTCAGCTGCCCTTTGTCTCTGCGGGGTATTGACTTGGTCAGTTTTGTAACTCCTGTCACACCTCCCTGTCAAAGGACCCCACACAAAGTCTGCCTAGGAAGTGGGTTTGATGGCGAGACCCCTCGAAAATTGGAGGTTCCCCACTTCCTTACTTGTGACTCTCTTAGATGCCCCCCTTACCTCCCCTCTCCAACAGTGCATGAGGCTTCAGGTGGTCCTGACCCCCCCCACACCCACATCAATGTTCCCCAAACAATGCACTCACCAACGTGTGCTCGGTGGTCAGGAGGTGGACCGGGAGTCCCTCACCTTCCTTCCCTTCCCCCCGCTCTGCCTCAGCCTGTGCTCCCAGGATGTCCGGCCCCAGGGCCCAGCCCTCCCGCCCAAAGCCACACAGGTCCCAGCAGCCCCCGGAGCCCAAGGCACCCAAGGAGATTCCCCCCGAGGCTGTGAGGGAGTATATGGACATCATGGATGCGCTGGTGGGGCCCGTCCACTCAGCCACAGGCGAGTCAGATGCAGAAGGTGGAGAGGACGGAAACGAGCTGAAGCAGGAAGAGGACGGCATCTACTCGGACCCAGGCCTCTTGAGCTACATTGACAAGCTGTGTTCCCAGGAGGACTTTGTCACCAAGGTAGGCTAGGCCTGGAGCCTGGGGTCTACAAGATGCCAGGGCATGGAACACTCAGCACCCAAGATCTGGGTTCTGCTCAGGCCGTTGGGACTTAAGCTCAGCTCCTTGTTCCTGAGCCTGGTGTTAGGGGAGGTTTACGCAGATGTATGTGTGTACGTGTTTGTGTCTGTCTGTGTGTATGCCTTTGTGTGCCTGTGTATGTGCTTCTGTATATGTGCTCTTTTGTGTGTGACTGTGTATGTGCGTGTGTGTGTGCGCGTGCGTGTGTGTGTGTGTGTGCTGAGCATCCCCGCCTTGTGGAGGAGAGTGGGGTGGGTCTCTGCTTTTCACTTTCCCTCCGGGTCTTCTTGTCTCACAGGCCACTCCTGGCCAAGGATGCTCACAGCCTCTTCTTTCTGTCCGAGGTGGAGGCAGTCATTCACCCTCGATTCCTGGCAGAATTGCTTTCCCCAGATGCACAGCTGGATCTCTTGGCCCTAGCGGAGGAGCTGGAGCAGGAGGAAGGGCTCACCCCGGAAGAAGTGAGCCAGGGGAGGGAGAGGGACACTCAGGGAGCCAGGGGACCCCACGGGAGGGGGACCCCAGGTGATCCAGGGGACAGGGGAACCCAGATGACCCAGGGGAGCCAGAGGAGGGAGGGATCCCCGGTAGAACACGGGAGACAAGGGACACCCAGGAAGACCAGGGCACGGAGGGACCCCAGTGAACAGGGGAGAGGTAAGGCCCCAGAACTGGAGGGCCACCTGGCGCTGTCCATCCCTCCCCTGCCTGGGAGGCCTGGCATGGGGAAGGGCCCGTTTTGGGGTGGGTGCAGTGCAGGGTGAAAGGAAGGAGAGGATGGGGAGCCGGGAGGGGAGGGAAATGCACAAAGCTGGGAATAAGGTGCAGGAGGATGGCAGGAATGCCACAGTGTCTGTATTTGGATTCGAGTTCTCGGGTCCCCCGTCCCCTCCTTCCCCAAAGGGCCATTGTCCCAATGCCCAGGGCTCCTCCTCTCACACGTGTGTGTGGAGCCAACACTGTCCTCCTCCCTCCTACCAGCTGGTGCAGAAACGACTCCTGGCCTTGAAAGAGGACGAGGGTGTGCGGGCAGCCCCGAGTCACAGTGCACCCGGAATGCGCTCAAGTCCCTCTGAGTCCGACGCCGGCCAAGGTGCCCAGAGGCATGACCAAGACCCCCATCTAGGGGTCAGTGATGAAGCCTGCCCACCAGAGATTGATTCTGAGGCTCCTCATAGGCTCATCCAAACAGACACTGGCCTGTGCAGGCCCAAAGTCTTTGTTCCCTCTCGAGGACGTCAGGAGGTCTCTCCATTCCGGGCCGGACGGCCCTCCCCTCCCCAGGGTCAAAGGCGCGCTGCCCCTCTACGGGAACCCAGGGATGCGTCTGTTCTCAGAGAGGCCTCTCCTGTTCGGGAGGCCCGAGGGCCCAGGAACGGGTCCAGTGACGACGACGAGGAGCTCCCCAGCCTGGCCTTCCTCTTTGGCTCTCTGCAGAGCCTGCTGCCTGGCTGGGTGTCCCAGAGTCCTGCCCATGCCTCAGGCCTGGCCTCCCCTGGAGGTTGGGGAGCCCGGAGTGCTCCCCACGCCCCCTCCCCTCAGAGAAGAGGCCTCAGCCCAGCTCCACCAGCCGCTCCCAAGTCGAGGAAGCAGGCTCTGTGTGGACGCCCAGCCGCTGCTGAGAAGCTGCCCATCCCCGGGGCTGGCCTCGGGGTGTCTGGGAGGCCAGACTTGGCTCTGGGGCCGGCTCGCCCCTCACAGGCGAGAAAAAGAAAGTGTGACCCGTGTGTCACAGAGAGGAGAAGGAAGTGGAAGAAGCACTGCAGCCAGTAGGGAACAGCTGGGCCGGCCCTCCAGGGTGAGGCCCCAGCTCGGCCCCCAGGGGAGCCTAGGGGCTCCTCCTCATCCCAGTGCTGACCCTGGATGATGTGGGGAGAAGGGAGGGAGGGCAGGACCACCAGGGCGGGGAGGGGGAGCAGGATTGTGGGGGGTTAGGGAGGTGGGTGAGGTGGGTGTGGCCAGGTGTGGGTGGGAGCAGGACCTTTGGAGTGATGTATATCAATTGTGAATAAAGATAGTCTTGGTGGGAAATGCTCTCAGGCCACTGTCATCTTGTTCGTGTTGCGCTGCTCCACAGAGAGCGATCCAGAGAGGAAGGAAGGGTGAGGGAGGTCACAGGAGCTCTGGAGCTACAGGTGGCCAAACCTTTCCTCCACATAGACAAGGACTCCTCAGGCTGCCCCTGGGAACGCACAGCTCTCACTTTCCCCAGGGACCCCCTCATCATCCCCTTCTCTAAAGCCTGCTTGGCTAGGGGCCTTCTGGGGCCTCTGTACCATCTTCTGCATTCCTGATCCTTCTGGGGAGGCAGAGCTGCTTTTGTGCCTTTCAGCCCCCTGGACACTCACCAGTTTCTAGGATGGAGCCTGGACACAGCCCTTGTCATTATGGAGCTTCTCTCTGCTTCCCTGAAGTGGCCAGGCGACGGCGCTCGGATGACCCTCCACTCATCCAGGGTTTCCTGTGTGGGGGGAGTGACCAGAGAGGAAAAGTCTTGGCTATGGGGACAGGACTGTGCCTCGTCGTAGCGGGAGTATCCTCTACTCCCACTGGGATTATTGCAATGTGGAGAGTGGTGGAGGCAGCTACCTCTTAATCCCAATGAGGATGCAACAAGGGGAATGGGTGCGGGGAAATTTATGGGGCACCCGAGAAAGGTGTGTATAAGGGTAATGACAGTTGGGCCCCTTTGTGGAACCTGTGGGATTTCTGTGCAGCAGCATCTCGTTCAACTGAGGGAGGAGGACCCATCTGGCTGTGGCTGTGGGGACTGGCCTTAGGGGCCTATGGGTGTGTAAAGACACCCCAGAACTACTGTCCCTTCCCTTTCCACCCATGGCTGGACATGTGTGTGTATTGGTATCAACACTGATTTGTATTCCCATATAAAACGGTTCCTCCTGACAAACTATGACCGCGTTTCACAAGAACAGCTTGCTCACAGGGGCAGCAGGGTTGGGGGAGAGGTGTCTGTGGCCCCAGGTCTGGGTGGGAGCTGGGATCCATGCAGAGGAGTGTGGAGGCCTCAGTCACCGTCCTGTGGGTGCCGGCAGAGACTTCGAATCATCAGAGCAGGGGAAATGACCCGCTCATAAGGGTGAGACGAGCAAACAATGAGGGCCAGGGCGCAGACCCCTGCTGTCTCCCCGAACTGCCCCCGCTTGCAGCCTGCTTA
>NW_021703782.1:25893688-25909840 GCF_005190385.1 Monodon monoceros | reverse complement strand
AAGGGTTTGGGAACATCAGAGCCATATCTCCTCAGAGTGGGACTCCCCAGGCTCTCCAGGTCTCAGTCCCCAACTCTCCTTCACGGACAAAGCCTCCCCATCTCTGTCCTTGTCAGCTCACTGATCCCTAGAGGGATCAGTGGTGGGGAGGAGGATAGAGGTGGGGAGCCCCTGCCTATCCCTCAGGACTTAGGTTTCCATGGAGACAGGTTGGTTGACAGCTAGTGATACAATTGACCAGCCTGATACGCAACAGTTCCCACCACCCTGGGACAGCTGGGCTGAGGGACACATGGCTCTGGACCCCATGTAGATGCTGCCCTGTCACATCACCTGTGCCAGAGAAGAGCCAATAACACCTGTAGCTGTCCACCTGATTCTCAGAGGCTTTTCCTGGGAGAGCCCTTGGTCATCTGACCTCCTATCCAGGAAGCCCCATGACTTTCTGACTGCTGCCTGTCATGCCAACAACACACCTGTGAAGGCTCTGCTCTGCATGGCCATCTGTCCACCAGGCCCACCCTTCTAGGGACCCAGATGCTAGGACCACACAAATGCTGAAGGAGTGTCCACCTGCCTAAGGTACAGACACCTCTGTATCCATCTGCCTGATTTCTACTGGGAATTAACAACATTTATGGGGATTCTCTGGCCCTAAAGAACAGGATAGGAGCAATGCAATGATTCACAATTACCAGGGTCAATGCATATATACAAGTGCCCATAGCCCCAGATGCCCCACTCACAATTCACATGAGTGTCCCATACTTACCCACCGATGCCCAAATATTCTTGCTTCATACACACATACATCCAAACACACACACCAGTGGTACGCTGGTAAGTGCTTGATAAAAAGCTCTCTGAGAAAGGTGGGAAAGACTTCATTTATAGTATCTCCATGGTATAAACATTCCCAGCATGACCAATTTAAAGCTACCCACCTGACATCACTGAACACAGAGCTGGGAAGAGATATGCACCATTGACTATCCCAAGATAGTATGAACCAGTTCCAGCACATGCCATACCTTTTCCTATGAATATGTGCACAGAATCCACTTACACCCCAAGTAGAACCCTCAACCCCCACAACAGATATATAACCAAAAGGATACCACATATACATATGTGTTTGTACATATACATATATATATATATTTCCTGAACACACACGTACATTTCTACCCTCACCCTGAATAAATACACAAACAGACCACCTCTTACTACCTAAACTTTTACAGAAAAAACCTTACTCACCCTGAATATTCACATTCCACCCTCACAACTATATATACACACAGAACATGGGCCTGAAAACAAACATGTGCAACCAATACGCCATCCAGATGTACACACTTAGTACCTAAACACACAGGCTCACCAAGTACACAACTGTCTCATGTACAATGCCAAAACAGACCCGTATGAGATCCCACGGCCCTAAAATATATATACTGCAGGATTCCTGCACACACACATAACCTACACAGTCTACTGGTTTCCAAACACTCAAACTAAACTCTCACATCCCCCAGAATACATACCCCAGAAGCCCCAGGAACTCAAATACACACACAGCCACAAATAACCTATACTTATCAAATACAGCTGATGCTTGAACAACTTGGGGGTTAGGGCACCAACCCTCCATGCAGTGGTTCTGCATCCATGGATCCTATACTAGGCCTGTAGTATTTACTGGGGGAAAAAAAGCACTATAAGTGGACCCATGTGGTTCAAACCCATGTTGTTCAACTGTACATACAAGTTCACCTCACTAATACTGAGGACACACATACAAGTAACACCACTAAATTCTTCAGGCATTACATTTCGAAATAGACACATAGAGGACTCTAAGCCTACTGATATACTCACAAATCAGAAATACACACACCCACAAACTACTCATGAGTATACATCCCAAATGCTCAGACACACTCAAAACAGAAAAACACCAACAACTTCTGCAGTCTTACTAATATACATACACAATTCTCACACACCTATGGACACACACATGCAAATATTCCTAACCCCTGAACATATGGATCCCCTCCCAAACACTATACATTATGCTACCTCTCCAGAATACAAGCTCCCCACCACTACCCCAACATATAAACTGTATATGTGTGTGTGTGTGTGCATATATATATTTCTACCCTCACCCTGAATATATAGACAGACCACCTCTTACGTCTACCAAACACATGTATAAACACCCTAGCATTTTCCAAAGAAATACACTTTGAATACTCCTAACAACTCCATACCTTATGAACAAACTTTGATAATGCATGCACCTGATGACGGACACACACACGGATTAGAATACACAAGTAAGAAACATGGAAATATCCCCAGCAAACCATTTATGAAACAACTTCCATATATCAACTTATCCCTAGCTATCAGGAGCCAGCTCACACCTATACAAGTACTAACAAATACCGGTATCACATATTTCTAATACATATAAATGCAATTGTCCATCTTCCCTGTAGAAACATAGAACCCCACCTCTCTGTCAGATACACATATACTCACTTCCCAAAATACATAAGCCTAAGAGGCTCCTACTGAAAATTACAAATGCACAGCCTCAGCAAATACTCCTCCAAGTGGCCATGCCCCTTGAATACACACACAAACTCATTTAACACACAACTCTCCACAAGTCCCAAATAGAACCACAATTACCCAGTACACTACAAGTATGCAATAATATCACCCTATATGCCCTTTCTTCCAAATACACATACAGTACCACACTACTGGCGTATACATAACCCCACATTCCCAACCTCTCACACAGAATTAACTCTGCCATCTTGCAGAATACAGAATCATACAAACACAACATACCTACATATACAACATCCACCAGTCCCATAAAATAGTCACAGACTTGCCCTCTACACATCCAAATATACATAGACAGCTCCTGAAAATGCACACACACAAACACCCCGTAACCATACAACATGGCCTGAATACACAAATGATCAGCCTACATTCCCCAAATATACAAAACAAACAGACTGGACACCCAAAGTAATATACACCACTACTTTTCCTGACATTGCCCTTATGCATATGCAGATAATCCTTCCAAATCCACCATGAGACACACACAAATCCCCAAATTCATAGGAGAAAAGAACACATGTAAACATATTCCCCAAACACCAAATTACAAACACCTAACCACCAACTCCTTGAGTATGCCTGCGTCACATCTCAACACCCTCCAAATACAGCACTCACTCTTACACACTCTCACAAAAACACAGGCATGACCTCCCTGCAAAGTCAAATATGCACAGACAAAACCAACCCGCACATTTGACTACATATCAGATTCCCACCAACCAATTAAATATGTACAGACCCCATCTATGCTTGCAAATCAATCATGATTTGACATCAGACTACAAATACGTGTTTAGGACCACATTCAGCAAAGCTGCTCCCATCACTGACAAAAGAATGCAGTTTGAACATAAGTGTTGATTGACGTTTTTATGATAAGAAGGAAGGCACTAGTGAAACTATGAGTGTGTTCCTTCGATCTTCACTCATTTTCCAATCACCTGAGCTACACCTTTGGAACCAGATGAGGGTTTTCAACTCGCAAGAACTTCCCTCTAGCTTGTGTACTCTTCACAACGCGCAGACTAGAACGGCACCTGTTTAATAGCTCGCACACACTATTTACCCCCCACTGTAGGCCCCGCAGCCACTGAACCCTTCATGCAGCCGGCTCCCCACTGCTGCCAATAACCCTGGGGTAAACACCTCAAGGGAATCGAGCTCTATGGGGGCGTGAATCCACATTGTGGGGAGTCTCCTTACACGGACAAGGGCACAAATAACCCACAGGGTGAACAACAGCGCAGAGCGGTGACACCTGACGGGTGAAAAGTCCCCGTACCCCTTACCTCAGGATTTCTATAATTGATACTAGAGGCCGCCATGAGAGGCACCGCCCCCGCCGGACGGCCTTTCGGGCCCCACCGTCCGCGCTTGCGCATGCGTTCCTGTGTTCCGGAGCAGGCTGCCCCAACAGATGCCTGGAGCCATTAGAGGACTGCGTTCGGCGTCCCCGAGAGCCCCGCGCCCAGTGGGCGTGCGCAGGCGTGCAGGCGCGGGGCGCTCGGGCATCTGCTCCAGGAGGTCTTTGCAGGAGAGGAGAGAAATGGAGCGTCGGGCACGCTGCGGAGCTTGTCTGGCGACGCTCCTCGCCGGGAACTTTCGTGACGGTCTCTTCTTCAAACCAGCTCTTGTGAGATGTGCACTCGTGATTTTTATATTGCACACGTGAAACCCATGCACTTAGCTACAAAGAGTTCTGGAGAGCTCCGCTGTAAGCACAGTAGCCTCAAATTGGGGCAAGTGCTTTCATGCCCTTTGGACTGCAGTTCCTTGGTTCTTGTTTATGCCTTTCAAAGAACAGTAGGTGTTTTTCCTAGCAAGCCTGAAGTTTCTTTTAAAGAACAATTCTAGCAAAGAATTTCAGACCTGGGAAACACTCTTAAGATACTGTCTCCTGACTCCGTTCCTAGAGTTTTTCCAACGCCTTTACTCTTCTAGAATTTTTTTTCTCAGTGTATTTAATACATGGAGGTTGTTCAATAAATGTTGATTCACAGGTGTGTCCTTTGTAGGGTTTTGGGTTTTTTTAAAAATAATTTTGAGAAAAAGTTGACAATCTGGGCCAATTTCAACACAGCAGGTAGTATGGGAACAATTTTAATTTCCCTCCCACCTTTTTTATAATATCTTGCAGAATTTCAGTTGACAATAAAAACAACAACAAAAATAGTAGCAGGATCAACTTACTGACCTGACTTTGTAATACTTCCCAAAGAAACTTCAATCATCAGATCCTATTTTTTGTCAGTTGCAAGATTAGAGCATTTCTCACTCAACAGGATGCCTCTGAAGACCCCTCACATCTAACAGCACTAAGCGCCTCCAAGTGCAGAGACTTGAAAACCCCACAAGACACAAACATGGTATCTCTTTGTTTCTTTAATGTTTCGTGATTGAGTGGAAGATGAACCGTCTTCTGAGGCTTGTGATGCATGTCCAGAGATGTTTTTTCTCAGTAGCCAATGCCTGCCCCCAGCCTCTGTGCAGGAATAGTCAGAGATCATGATCCAAAGGACTTTTAGATACTCCCTTCTGTGACTGGTCTTCCCAAATTACATTTGGGCTAATTTGATTGACTCTGGGGTGTAGGATTTTGAAGTATTACAGAAGTGATTGCAGAATTGGGACTGGCTAAATTTGCACAGTGCAATTTTTGTATCAGTGGCCTTGAGAAGAGTCCTTCAAATACTGTATCAGAATTATGAGTGAGAATCTTGTAAATAATTGGTTGAATGACTGAACAAAGGGAGGAAGCAACAAGGAAGCCTGACTTTCTCGAGTGCCTGGGTACAATATTTTGCCTCACCGTCCCTCTAGTATAAAGTTATTGGTTGAAAATCATTTAAGTTTTCCTTCATTATAAAAGCTCCAGTACTGAGCGATATTCACAAATTGTTTATTTTTTTCAGTCCCCAACAGGAGTTTCTTTAGATATAAAGTTCACCATGATGTTGCTTGAAATATTCTCACCTTATCTTCTCATCTTCTTCTGAGTCAGCTTTCCTGACAAGGGGCAAGGAACTTCTTAAGCACCAACAGGAGTCTTTTTCACACTGTGGAACAGTCCTTCTAAACCTGTTTCCTTCCCCAACACCCCACAATCAGTAGGAGTTCTACTGCTGCTACAGCAGTCAGTGAATCTCGTCTCCCAAGAGATTTGGTTGCCATCCTCTGAGGTTTTCACCCTTCATCTCCCTTGACAAGTTTCCTAACAGTCCTCTCTTCTCACAACACAAAACATGAATACTCTTTCATATCATTTTGATAGTGATAAACTGACTGACATGGATTCTCAATATGAAAATAATAATCAAACAAGTTTTTTAAAAGGAATGCTACCATGGTTACCATGCAGATGGGACCATATGCAATGATGAGCCTAGATTCTAAAGAGCAAGTGTATGTAATGCAGACAGGAAATTAACAAACTTGTAAGCAGGGCTTGCAGGCTAGGATTTAGATGGAAGTGGGTTTGTATGAATGGGGATTGGACACTGGTGGATAAACTCTTGGCATTGTGTCAAGGTGCACATCCATCTCATGGGTAGTGGATTTTTAACACCTAGAAAAACCAGGGCTCTAGGATGTTTAGTCCCTTTAACATAAGGAAAGAGAAGAAGATTTTCTGCCTTCTTGTTCCTTACTTCTGTCCTTACCCCTACTACGCCAAGACGTTCAGTGCTATATGATGGCTCTTCCAAATCCATTTCATCCAAAGAGCCTACAGATTTTGTGTATGTTTACAATTGTGTTTTGTGTTGGAGCCAAGATGCACACTTGAGTCTCTTCACTCCAAGTTCTCTTTCTCATAAGGATGAGTAACTAATAATAGCTTAGTATGTTCTAATTTTTTGGTAGTGTTGCCAGATAAAATACAGATTTCAAGTTAAATGTAAATTTCAGATAAACAGGAAAAGAATTTGCAGTAAAAGTATGTCCAAAATATTGCGTGGGACACAGTTATACTAAAAACAAATTCATTGTTTACGTGAAGTTCAAAAACCAAATTCAGTTAGGCATTTGTTACTTTTCTTTACTAGATCGAGCCACCCTATTCTTTCAGGTGCTTTGAAATTTAAGAGACTGTAGAAATTCTTGTTCTAGGAATCTAGTGCAGAAACAGAGGAGCCACAATACCCATACAAAGACAATCATTGGAAATATCCTCAGATATATTGGAACATATATGAATTTTCAACTAGAAAAAAAATGAAGGCATTTTAAAAAATGAAAATAGATTGCATTCGTTTTTAGTTGCATGACGTATCTCTGGGAAGATTTTAATGAAAAGGGTAACACTGGTTTCCTCCGGGAAAGAGGATTGGGTTGACAGGGGAAAGAGGTGGGAGGAGGACTCGCCACTGCATGTTCCATTTTGCACAATTTAAATTTGAACCATGAGAAGGTGTTACTCGCTTAAAATAGTATACTAAAATCATTTAAAAGGTAAAAAACTAAATCTTTAACAACCATGGAATACTATGAGAAAGACATTAGTGAATTCTGGTCTTGGACATGGGGACTGCATGACAGTTTTTTGATGGCCGGGGGCTTTCCAGCACAAAGGATCATTAGTAAGGCTGATCCTGCTGGATGTTGGTTGGAGCACAAGGACCACTTCCTTAGGAGTGATGTACATACAGCAGTCAAAGACACTGCATCTGCTGAGACAATCCTAATTTCAAATACTCAGTTCCATGTGGCCATAAATACCCAAGTATTTATCAGACTAACACCTGGGTATTTTGTTCAGAAAGTCTAGTCTCTGTTGAAGTAAGTCAAGAGCCAGGTAGGAAGCAGAGTGTGTTGAGGGACACAAAACTAGGTTGATGGATAAAGAAGTAAAAGTAAGGGACCGTCATGTCCAAACTCTGTGCCGAGAATCAAAGAAACAGTTTATAAACTGCCTAAAGAGGCACATGCCAATTGTGTTGTCTCTGTGGGAGGTGGAAGGAACTTCCAGTTCTTGCCTACCTGGCAGAGCCCTCATGGAGTGTCTCCCCACCCCACCCTACCCAGAACCCCCTGGCCTCTGCCCCTCCCCCACTGCAGAATGTTTTAGCCCACATTCTACTGTTTAGATTCTAACTTGTCCCTCCTTTACTTGGATCCTGACCATCTGATGAAGCAAGTCACTCTCTGGGTCCTGGTCTTGATTCTTCTCATTGATGCTACCAGGCAGCAGTAGTCCGTGCCCAGGCCTGCAGGGTGGCTTCAGAAGGAGGTAAGCCTATAGGCTGGGGGTGTGTTCTCAGAGACCCTGCCATCCCTCACATCCTTCGGGTTCACACGTGACACTTCACTGTGAGCACATAGTTGGACTGAAGTAGAGGGAGAAGAGAGCACTGGACACACAAGGACATTTCACCTGGGGAGACTGGGGAGCCTGAAGAAACCTGAGGCTGCACTGGGGAGGAGGGGTCATTGGAGGTAGATCAAGAGGAATTGCCCTGGCTATGGAGAAAGGATGGCAGCAGACAGGTTGATTCTTTCTAGAAAGGAGACAAGCCACTCTGAAATGTATGTGTAAGGATTTGTGTGATGTGCTGGTGGTGACACAGGGAGGGTCATGAGGAAAGCCTTGACCTCTACTATGTTCCTGAGGTACCTGAAGCTTGCCTCACCATATCTTTCAAAGGGATTTGAACAGGAGCCTACTGTATCTCAGGGGGCCCTGGGGAGAGATGGTCTTGGTGAGAAAACCATTCAATGGGGCTGTGTGTGGCCACACCTGTAGTGAAGTGTCCTCTCTGAGAGCTAGTCAGGAGGTTACTCTAACTGCCGCAGCCCACACCTCGTCCACTCCTCCCAGCCCAGAGCTCACTTCTCAGTTCATGTAACTGTTGCCTTGGATTCAACAGGGGATGGGCAACCGTGTAACTTCAGCCAAGAGAGGGCTCAGGTTCCTGAGTTGCTCTGAATTGTTCTTCCTTTTGTGGAATCGCAGTACTTCAGACCTACTTCATCTTGTCCAGTATCTCATGGTGGACCTTCAGGCTGCCTTGAGAGGAAGAGTTTGTTCATATTTCATGTCACTCCTTCATGGACAGGGAACAGATGTGGAGTGGGGTTGCTTCGGGTGGAATATCTATGAAGGCTGCTTCCTCTTTTAAAGGGGGAAGGAGTGTAGCCCAGGGTCAGAAAGACATTCTGTGTTATTACTAAACGTCCTATGACACCTGTTCTGGTTAATTAGGTGCACTGTGGTGTGTACCTTGTTCTCCTGAACAGGCATGTGTTCCAGAGAACTTGATCGCCATGGCAACTGGCTTATGCCTGCTTCTCAGATTGCCTTTCCATTATTGGGAGCTGGAAGGGGAGGACCACAAGCGGTCTGTACTCTCACGACCAATGTAACATAACAATTCCCTGGCCCTTGTTTAATCCTCCGCAGCCATCACTGGCTGTGAAATGACAGAATCTAAGGGACACGTGCCTACTTCTCAGACCACCCCCACCTCCTAGGAACAGAACTCCTGAGTGATGACAGTGACTTTGGGCACTGGGAAGGGGGTGGCAGGACCTGGCCCATGTTACGTACCTGCTGTGGGTTGTTCTGAGATGCAGGTGCATTCTGGGCCGGTGTTATGGGTTTGTATCAGGATTCCATTAGAGGGATATTTTCCAGCATTTTGTTTTGTTTTGCGAGGCTAGGAAAGAAAGAGGGGATTTATACTGAGTGTCAGGAAAAGGAGGACTGAGGAGGAGGTGGGGCCCTAATGTTTTACACAGTGCCTTTGGGTGCCTAGAACTTACCTTGCAGGAGGTCCCTACCTGCTAGTACGCCAGCTGAGGGGCATTTCTCACAGAGCGGATGTGCACACAGTTCCAGGTCTTGGGAGACAGCCTGTGAGGCGTAGCTGCCAGGGGCTGCCTTAGGGAGGTTCTCCAAGTGAGTGCTTGCTGAGGCAATTTCTTCTCGGCAGGCAGGGGTCAGGGGCCTTGGTGGATGGGTGCAGGGTCACCAGTGGAATAATTCTCAACTGGAGGTCAGGGCATGAAAAGCACTTGAAGACATTTGCACACTGCAGTTTCCCTTGTCCAGGTGTCTCTCACCTGTGGAGATTACACTCTGATGCCGCAGAAAGCCTCTGTCCCACTGGCCCATTCTCCTCCCCCATTCACTCCTTTCCTTTGCCTCAACAGCATCTTCAGTGCTGGGAATGGATGTCATCATGAACCCTGGTGCCTCCTTGTCTACTTTCACGGCAGTGCCCTTTCCTCCACCCATTCCTGGCGCCCAGCACCGACCACCCTGGGGGCAGAACTTGCCACCTCCCATCACCCCAGCATTCCCTCCTGGCAGCAGCCTGCTGCCAGCTTTCCCCACGACGCCTTTGGTGGCTAATGGTGGCCATGGACCCAGTGCCCCTGGGGCTTGCAACCTCACTGTCCAAGTCAGGTCACAAGGGAGGCCAGTGGAGGCGCCCCAGACTCAGACCTTTATCATAACTCAGGGCCCCCTCACCTGGAGCGCTCCAGGAGCCCTCAGCGGGAGTGCTGCATGTCCTGAACCCGTATTAGTAACAAACCCTGCGATGGAGACCATTGTGACTGCTCCAGCTGTTGGAGTTACTCAGGCTGGCAAGGGAGGCTGGACCCCAGGCTTTCCTCCTCAAGCTCCACCACTAGTTGCCCAGCTGGTCCCTATTATTCGCCCGGTGAACTCTGGCCCATGGCCACATGGCACTTCCAGGGAGGGCAGCCTGGCCACCAACCAGCCCTACGCCTCGCAGGGTGACTGCTCTAACCCCCAGAGCGTGTACAGTAACTTCCGGCGTTGGCAGTGCCTCAAGCCACTGGCGCGGAGACACCTTCCCCAGAGTCCTGATGCAGAAGCTCTTTCCTGCTTTCTCATGTGAGTGAACGCTCAGGGGGTCGTGAGCTTATCGGAGCTTTTAGATAAAGAGGACCTGGGGATGCACTCGCAGGTTAGGTTTCTAGGGATACTGGAAGCAAGGTCTGAGGGCGATGTCCATGCTATGAGAAGGCACATTGTCGGTCATATGGGTGAGCCTGCCAGTCCATGACATCATGACTGAAATGTGCCTTATCTCAACTGACCCCACCACCCTGAGAGTCTAGCCAACTTGCTCTTGCGTGATTCTCATGGTAATATGGACTGAAGACTTGCAGTCAGAGAGGGTCGTGCTGTAAGGTGAGGAGCCAAGGAGTGGATGCCGCAGTCTCCTGTGGTGCCGTCTCCTTTCATACAGGACTTGAGTGTACGTGGCCGGGGGGGGTCACTTCGGAGGAGGGGGAGGAGCGCGGGGCCCAGGAGAGCGCTTAATGCACGCCTCGACTTCGTTGTCGTGGAGAATTCCACTAGGAACAGGGTGACGGTAGAGCTCTCCTAAGGGCGTGGGCTCTCTCCCACTAGAGCTGTGAGCCTGGCAGGCATTTCCATCCTAAACCTCCGGTCCCTCGTAAAAACGGGACAGTCACACTTCACTCAGAGGACCGGGCAGAAGACTGCTTGGGCTAATCTATGAAGTGTTAGCAGATGGCCTGGCACATGCCACGCCTCATTAATGATAGTGATTTTTCTTACGAAAAGGCAGCCTTGAAGAGGAAAAGAGCTCCCCAAGGCACAGTGTCCCAGCTGTAGCCTGGGAGTGGAAGGTCATCCTCGAGTGAGTGTGAGGCGGTGACAGCAGTGGCCGGGAAGCCTTGTCTTTGCCCTCCCAGCCACCTGCCTCCCACCCTCCTGTTGCTCAGTCATGCTGTGTTGAGTGATGTGTGGTCCACATTGGCGGGTGGGGTCAGGCAGGTGGGGGCTGGGCTGGGCACGGAGACTGACCCCAAGGTCTTACAGCCCAGTGCTTCGATCCGTGGCCCGCCTGAAGCCCACCATGATGCTGGAGTGGGGACTGTGCAGGGCCGTGCACGAATGGCAGCGCGTTAGCAACTTTGACCGGATGATCTACTATGAGATAGCAGAAAAGTGAGTCAGCGTACTGGGCCCAGGGGCTGCGTGGAGGGTGAGGCGAGTGGGTGAGGGCAGGGTCTGGCCATGGGGATGCTCATCAGAGAGGACAAAGGAGAAGGGCTGTCACTCAGAACACGGGCCCCGCAGCCCAGAGGCCCTACTGTCCTCCAGAAACCCCTCCCTCACCTTGACAGTTTGGGTCTTCTGTCCTGCCTCCACCAGGAGCTCTGCCGTCCCCTGATTTTGACCTACCCTTGCCTTGACATGAAGGTCTCAGGATGGGGCAGGGTGACGCTGTGAGTCCAGTTGGGGTCCAACTCCGGCCATATGGGCTGAGCCGGGGAAAGAGCTCCACCCGCCAGCCTGCTGCTTCCTTAGTGGTGGGTGGCTGGCGGCCACTGACATAGATTTGGGAACCCCTCTCCTCATGAAAAGTGGCCTGAGTGGGTACCCTGGCATCCCTGAAGAGGCTGGGGAAGCCAGCTGTCGTCAGCCCGAGGGTCTCTGGCCCATCCGTCGTTTGCTCCATGGTAATCCCCTTGGTTTAAGAAAGAAAAGCAAACAAACGAGCGCCTCTCAGAGGAAAGGAAGGCCTCTACTCTAAGCTCAGCATCCACGTCGTCCAGCCTCTCCTGGGCCCTGTCTCGAGGTCCATTTTCCAGGACTCTCAGTCCCAGCCCAGGGTCCTGGATTTGGGCAAGGACCCCTGTGGAGAACACATACCTGTTCCAGCCTCTAGGTGTCAGCCCTTCATGTGGTTCTGGATGGGGACGGGGGGCATGAGGAGGGTGCCCCCTGGGTCAGCCATGTGTCCCGTTGACCTGGTTCAATTCAGCGACCTGGGTCGATGCTGTTGAATGCCGTCCAGTTCTGGTGAGGCAGGAAGGGTCGCAGATCTTGTATCAGTTCCAGGAGCAGCTCTCTGCTGTGGACAGCACCTCACAGGGCCTTGACAGCCTCAAGGCACATCCTCTCCCAATCCCTCATTCTTGGCTGCCTTTGTTGGGCTCCAGAACCCAGGCCTTTTTCTCAGGGTGGCCTGTGCCTCCGTCACCCCCAGGTTCATGGAGTTTGAGGCCGAGGAGGAGATGCAGATTCAGAAGTGGCAGTGGATGCAGTGCGCGCAGGACCTGCCTCCTCCAGCCCCACCGAAGCTGGATCCTCGGGGGCCCCCAGCCCCGAAAGTGGGCCTTCAGCCAGGCACCCAGGTTCCCACTGGAGTTGATGGCACAGGTAACAGGCGCCTAGGGTTGGCTACTGTCCCCATGTGGATCCTTTTCCTTCAAGACAGGGGCATTGGTCTTTCAACCAAAAGAGCCACCGAGACGGGGGGTGGGGGATGGGGTCTCTGATGCCCTTTGTCACTACGGGGTTTTAACTTGGTCAGTTTTGTAACTACTCTCACACCTCCCTGTCAAAGGACCCCACACAAAGTCTGCCTAAGAAATGGGCTTGATGGGGAGACCCCTCGAAAATTGGAGGTTCCCCACTTCCTTACTTGTGACTCTCTTAGATGCCCCCCTTACCTCCCCTCTCCAACAGTGCATGAGGCTTCAGGTGGTCCTGACCCCCCCACACCCACATCAATGTCCCCCAAACAATGCCCTCTCCAACGTGTGCTCGGTGGTCAGGAGGTGGACCGGGAGTCCCTCACCTTCCTTCCCTTCCTCCCGCTCTGCCTCAGCCTGTGCTCCCAGGATGTCCGGCCCCAGGGCCCAGCCCTCCCACCCAAAGCCACACAGGTCCCAGCAGCTCCCGGAGCCCAAGGCACCCAAGGAGATTCCCCCTGAGGCTGTGAGGGAGTATATGGACATCATGGATGCGCTGGTGGGGCCCGTCCACTCAGCCACAGGCGAGTCAGATGCAGAAGGTGGAGAGGACGGAAATGAGCTGAAGCAGGAAGACGACGGCATCTACTCGGACCCGGGCCTCTTGAGCTACATTGACAAGCTGTGTTCCCAGGAGGACTTTGTCACCAAGGTAGGCTAGGCCTGGAGCCTGGGGTCTACAAGATGCCAGGGCATGGAACACTCAACACCCAAGTTCTGGGTTCTGCTCAGGCCGTTGGGACTTAAGCCCAGTTCCTTGTTCCTGAGTCTGATGTTAGGGGAAGTGTGTGCAGATGTATGTGTGTACATGTTTGTGTCTGTCTGTGTGTATGCCTTTGTGTGTCTGTGTATGTGCCTCTATGTATGTGCTCTTTTGTGTGTGACTGTGTATGAGCATGTGTGTGTGTGTGTGTGTGTGTGCACGTGTGTGTGTGTGCTGAGCATCCCCGCCTTGTGGAGGAGAGTGGGGTGGGTCTCTGCTTTTCACTTTCCCTCCGGGTCTTCTTG
Organism: Monodon monoceros; assembly: GCF_005190385.1. Lineage (NCBI taxonomy): Eukaryota > Metazoa > Chordata > Mammalia > Artiodactyla > Monodontidae > Monodon > Monodon monoceros. Next base: position 25,895,914 of record NW_021703782.1, on the reverse strand, counting down.
TCTCACAGGCCGCTCCTGGCCAAGGATGCTCACAACCTCTTCTTTCTGTCCGAGGTGGAGGCAGTCATTCACCCTCGATTCCTGGCAGAATTGCTTTCCCCAGATCCACAGCTGGATCTCTTGGCCCTAGCGGAGGAGCTGGAGCAGGAGGAAGGGCTCACCCCCGAAGCAGTGAGCCAGGAGAGGGAGAGGGACACTCAGGGAGCCAGGGGACCCCAAGGGAGGGAGACCCCAGGTGATCCAGAGGACAGGGGAACCCAGATGACCCAGGGGAGCCAGAGGAGGGAGGGATCCCTGGTAGAACAGGGGAGACAAGGGACACCCAGGAAGACCAGGGCACGGAGGGACCCCAGTGAACAGGGGAGAGGTAAGGCCCCAGAACCGGAGGGCCACCTGGCGCTGTCCATCCCTCCCCTGCCTGGGAGGCCTGGCATGGGGAAGGGCCTGTTCAGGGGTGGGTGCAGTGCAGGGTGAAAGGAAGGAGAGGATGGGGAGCTGGGAGGGGAGGGAAATGCACAAAGCTGGGAATAAGGTGCAGGAGGATGGCAAGAATGCCACAGTGTCTGTATTTGGATTCGAGTTCTCGGGTCCCCCGTCCCCTCCTCCCCCCCAGGGCCATTGTCCCACTGCCCAGGGCTCCTCCTCTCACATGTGTGTGTGGAGCCAACACTGTCCTCCTCCCTCCTACCAGCTGGTGCAGAAACGACTCCTGGCCTTGAAAGAGGACGAGGGTGTGCGGGCAGCCCCGAGTCACAGTGCACCCGGAATGCGCTCAAGTCCTTCTGAGTCTGACACCGGTCAAGGTGCCCAGAGGCACGACCAAGACCCCGATCTAGGGGTCAGTGATGAAGCCTGCCCACCAGAGATTGATTCTGAGGCTCCTCATAGGCTCATCCAAAGAGAAACTGGCCTGTGCAGGCCCAAAATCTTTGTTCCCTCTCGAGGACGTCAGGAGGTCTCTTCATTCCGGGCCGGACGGCACTCCCCTCCCCAGGGTCAAAGGCACGCTGGCCCTCTACGGGGACCCAGGGATGCGTCTGTTCTCAGAGAGGCCTCTCCTGTTCAGGAGGCCCGAAGGCCCAGGGACGGGTCCGGTGAGGACAAGGTGAAGCTCCCTGGGATGATCTTCGTCGTGGGCACTCAGCACAGAACGAGGCCTTTCAGTCTGTCCCAGAGTCCTGCCGATGCCTCAGGCCTGGCCTCCCCTGGAGGTTGGGGGGCCCGCAGTGCTCCCCACGCCCCCTCCCCTCAGAGAAGAGGTCTCAGCCCAGCTCCACCAGCCGCTCCCAAGTCGAGGAAGTGGGCTCTGTGTGAACGCCCAGCCGCTGCTGAGAAGCTGCCCATCCCCTTGGCTGGCCTCGGGGTTTCTGGGAGGTCAGGTTTGGCTCTGGGGCCGGCTCGCCCCTCACAGCCGAGAAAGAGAAATCGTGACCCATTTGTCACAGAGAGGAGAAGGAAGAGGAAGAAGAAGCACTGCAGCCAGTAGGGGACAGCTGGGCTGGCCCTCCAGGGCGGCCCCCAGGGGAGCCTAGGGTCTCCTTGTCATCCCACTGCTGACCCTGGATGATGTAGGGGAGAGGGAAGGAGGGCAGGACCACCAGAGTGGGGAGGGGGTGCGGGATTGTGGGGGGTTAGAGAGGTGGGAGATGTGGGTGTGGCCAGCTGTGGGTGGGAGCAGGACCCTTGGAGTGATGCATATCAATTGTGAATAAAGATAGTCTTGGTGGGAAATGCTCTCAGGCCACTGTCATCTTGTTCGTGTTGCGCTGCTCCACAGAGAGCGATCCAGAGAGGAAGGAAGGATGAGGGAGGTCACAGGAGCTCTGGATCTACAGGTGGCCAAACCTTTCATCCACATAGACAAGGACCCCTCAGGCTGCCCCTGGGAACACACAGCTCTCACTTTCCCCAGGGACCCCCTCATCATCCTCTTCTCTAAAACCTGCTTGGCTAGGGGCCTTCTGGGGCCTCTGTACCATCTTCTGCATCCCTGATCCTTCTGGGGAGGCAGAGCTGCTTTTGTGCCTTTCAGCCCTCTGGACACTCACCAGTTTCTAGGATGGAGCCTGGGCACAGCCCTTGTCATTATGGAGTTTCTCTCTGCTTCCCTGAAGTGGCAAGGTGACGGCGCTGGGATGACCCTCCGCTCATCCAGGGTTTCCTGTGTGGGTGGAGTGATCAGAGAGGAAAAGTCTTGGCTATGGGGACAGGACTGTCTGCCTCGTC
>NW_021703782.1:25864048-25893588 GCF_005190385.1 Monodon monoceros | reverse complement strand
GGATTTGGGCCCTCTGGCTTGCAGGTGACCCTCTTATCAGACAGGGCAATTCTGCCAGTAATTCATCACTGCCTTCATTCCTCAGGTGGTAGGGATACGAAGGGATTAAAAGGGGTGCGGGCAGAGGACAGCCCTCACTGACAGCACAGAGCCATCACCTACTGTCTCCTCAACTCCTCTGCCCATATAGCCACCGAGGGTGCCAGCTTCTTTCTTTCACGGCAGCTGTTGATAGCACACTGTCATCCAAGGTGTTCTTGAGCACCAGCTTTGCATTACTCAGCAGCATAATGGAGAAATCAAGGATGGTCCATGGAAATAGCTAAGGGTCTTGTTTTAGGGCAAACGAGCTTATTCTGCAATATGTGCTTCTTAGTTAATTGGAGTTCGAATGTCCTTTCTTTTATAAAATGATGTTGATAATGTTTGGAAAATAAAAGGTTGGCAACCCCATGAGAAACTATGCTTTTATCTGAGTGGGGTTGGGGAGCAAGAGGGAGTAATGAAAATTATGGTTGTTGAAGTAGTGACAGGGCAGGGCTAACTTGTTCAAGACTGCCTCTCTGCAGGATGAAGGCCAGCCTTCCTCAAGACTTCATGGACACTACCCATAGCCAGGGCTTATGGCTGTCATAGCTGGTGACACAGCCATGGGCCTCCTGAGCAGTACAGCTGCAACCACAGCTTGGATCAGCCCTGACCAGTAGGAGAGAGGCTGGGCCTCCCTCATCCAAAGTGCTCGTTCCATGGAGAGGGACTGGACCTGGGTCCTGTGTGTCCCAGTGCTGGTTCTACTCCCTGCCCACACAGGACCTGGGCTTCTCTGATTATGCAATATAAACACCAGAGCCCAAAGTTTGGGTCCCTCTCCTGGACCCTGGATCCCTACTGGATCCCTGTGTTCTGGCCCAGAAAAAAGTGTGCAGTGGGGACCCACAAACTCCCCACTATTCCTGTGTCTGTGAACTTCCCCCTGATAAACATGGCTCCAACAGCCAGGGTTACATATTTTTAGGAAACTCTCTTATGGTTACAAGTGCAAAAGACTGAGATGTAAAACTAATATTTCAAAACTTCACTCCAGTGATATTTGAAGAACCTCTATAAAGTAACTAAACAAACATAATTGCATTTTATTCCACTGTGTCCAAATCTAAGCTTTAAATTGTATAAAAATGAGAGTGAGAAGTAGAAAGCCTCCAAACATTCGGAAATTAAGATGCACACTTCTAAATAATCCATGGTTAAAGAGGAATCACAAGGAAAATTTTTAAGATAAATAGAACTGAGTGAAAATGAAAATACAACACATAAAATGTGGAAGGATCCAGATAAAACATTATTAAGAGGGAAATGAATGGCACTAAATGCTTATAATAGAAAAGAGGAAAGGTCTCAGATCAATAATCTAAGCTTTCACACATGGAAACGGGAAAAAAATTGCACAATAATATCAACACATGAAGAAGGAAGCAAATAACAATACACTCTGATCAAATGGAGTCTATTCTCGGAACACAAGCTTGGTTTACTATTCAAAAATCATCAGTGTAATTTGCCATATTAATAGATTAAAGAAGAAAATCTACATGGCCACATCAATTAATGAAGAAAAAGCATTTTATGAACTTCAACACACATTCATGTTAGAAACTCTCAGAAAACTAGGAATAGAAGGGCTCTACTTCAACCCAATAAAGAATATCTACAAAAAACCTACAGTGAACATCATGCTTAATGGTGAGAGAATGAATGTTTTCCTCCTAAATTCAAAAGAAGGCCAGAATGTCCTCTTTCATCTCTCATTATCAACTTAGTACTGTAGGTACTAGCCAGTGCAGCATGGCAAGAAAAAGAAAGAAAGACACACAGATTAGAAAAGAAGAAATAATACTGTCCATACTCATGGATAGCATGACTGTCTGCATAGAATAATCCCAAGAAATCTCTAAGAAGCAATTAATAAGTGGCAATTACTCTAACAAGTCTCAGGATACAAGATCAACACAAAAACATTAATCATATTTCCAAATATGAACAACTGGAAACCAAAACTAAAAACACGATGCCATACACAATTCTTCCAAAACATGAAATATTTGATTATAAATATTTTAATAGAGGATCTGTACAATACAACAAAACAAGACCTAAATCAATGGAGAGACATATCACATTCATGGATTGGAAGACTCAACATAATAAAAGGTCAACTTCCAACAGAATTTTTTTGTCAACATTGACAAGCTTATTCTAAAATGTATGAACAAAAGGTAAAGGCAAAGGAGCCAGAATAAGTAAAACAATTTTGAGAAAGCAGAATATAGTTGGAGGATATTAAGACCTACCATAAATCTATAAGTAAGACAGTGTGGTACTGGTGGAAAGATAGATACATAGTTCAATGAATAGGATAGAGAATACAGAAATAGACACATACCAATACCACAAACTTTTTTTTTACATAAGTTAAAAAGCAATATAATGAAAAAGGGATAGTGTTTTTAAGAAATACTAAAATTAACTGAAAATGGAACATAGATTTAAATGTAAAATTTTAAACTTTGAAAGTTTTACAAGAACTAGGAGAAAATCTTTAAGTCCTAGGACTTGGTGAAGAGTTCTTACACATGAGAGCAAAAACACTACTCAGAAAAGAAAGAATAGAAAATTGGACTTTATCTAAATTAAATGTTTTCCTGCATTAAAGACCCTGTTAAGGATGAGAAGAAGCTACAGGTTTGGAGAAACTATTTGCAAACCACACATCTGACAAAAGACTTGTATCTGGAGTGTATAAAGAAGTATCAAAACTCAACAGTAAAAATAGGAACAATTCAATTAGAAAATGGGGAAAAGATATGAAGAGACATTTCACCAAAGAGGACATATGTTTGGCAAGTAATCCATTAAAGTTGTTCAAAACTACTACCCGTTAATGAAATTCAAATTTGGAACACAATGAGAATAATCACATGTTGATTAGAACAGCTAACATGAAAATTAATTGTATTGCCAGTGAGGATGGCTAGAAACAGGATTTCTCTTAGTATTGCTAGTGGGATTGTAAAATGATACAGCCACACTGGAAAATAGTTTGGCTATTCCTTTAAAAAATGGAATATATACATACCATATGACCCAGCAATTGCATTCCTGGCTATTTATCCTAGGAGAATGAAGACTTATGTCCACACAAAAATCTGTACATGATTTGACTGTAGAAGCTATATTTGTAAAAGCCAAAGATTGGAAACAACTAAAAATTCCTCCTAAGAGGTGAATAGTTAAAATGGTGTTACACCCATACCTGGAACACTACACAGCAATAAAAAAAAGAACAGTTTATTGATACAGCAACTCTTTGGAGGGACTCAAGGGCATTATGCTGAGTGATAAATGCCAGTCTCAAAAGGTCGCATACTTTATTCTATTAATATAATATTCTCAAAATGACAAAATTGTAGAGTTTGAGAAAAGATTAGTGGTTGCCAGGGAATAGGATGGTGTCGAGGAGGAGATGGGTGTGAGAAGTATGCCTTCTCTGATTATTTTTTTGAATTTTATTTTACTTATTTTTCTATACAGCAGGTTCTTAGTAGTTATTCATTTTAAACATATTAGTGTATATATGTCAATCACAATCTCCCAATCATCACACCACCACCACCTCCCCGCCACTTTCCCCCCTTGCTGTCCATACGTTTGTTCTGTACATCTGTGTCTCAATTTCTGCCCTGCAAACCGGTTCATCTGTACCATTTTTCTAGGTTCCACATCTATGCGCTAATATACGATATTTGTTTTTCTCTTTCTGATTTACTTCACTAAGTATGGCAGTCTCTAGATCTATCCACGTCTCTACAAATGACTCAATTTCATTCCTTTTTATGGCTGAGTAATATTCCATTGTATATATGTACAACATCTTCTTTATCCATTTCGTCTGTCGATGGGCATTTAGGTTGCTTCCATGTCCTGGCTACTGTAAATAGTGTTGCAATGAACATTGGGGTGCATGTGTCTTTTTGAATTATGGTTTTCCCTGGATATATGCCCAGTAGTGGGATTTCTGGGTCATATGGTAATTCTATTTCTACTTTTTTAAAGAACCTCCATACTGTTCTCCATAGTGGCTGTATCAATTTACATTCCCACCAACAGTGCAAGGGGTTCCCCTTTTCTCCACACCTCTCCAGCACTTGTTGTTTGTAGATTTTCTGATGATGCCCATTCTAACTGGTGTGAGGTGATACCTCACTGTAGTTTTGATTTGCATTTCTCTAATAATTAGTGACATTGAGCAGCTTTTTAAAAATTGATTTTCGTTAATATCTTTATTGGAGTATAATTTCTTTACAATGGTGTGTTAGTTTCTGCTTTATAACAAAGTGAATCAGCTACACATACACATATGTTCCCATATGTCTTCCCTCTTGCATCTCCCTCCCTCCCACCCTCCATATCCCACCCCTCTAGGTGGTCAAAAAGCACCGAGCTGATCTCCCTGTGCTATGTGGCTGATTCTCACTAGCTATCTATTTTATGTTTGGCAGTGTATATATGTCCATGCCACTCTCACTTTGTCACAGCTTACCCTTCCCCATCCCCATATCCTCAAGTCTATGCTCTAGTAGGTCTGTGTCTTTATTCCCGTCTTACCCCTAGGTTCTTCATGATCTTTTTTTTTCTCTTAGATTCCATATATATGTGTTCACATACAGTATTTGTTTTTCTCTTTCAGACTTACTTCACTCTGTATGACAGACTCTAGGTCCATCCAACTCACTACAAAGAGCTCAATTTCATTCCATTTTATGGCTGAGTAATATTCCATTGTATATAAGTGCCACATCATCTTTATCCATTCCTCCGACGATGGACAATTAGGATGCTTCCATGTCCTGGCTATTGTAAATACAGCTGCAATGAACATTTTGGTACATGACTCTTTCTGAATTATGGTTTTCTTAGGGTATATGCCCAGTAGTGGGATTGCTGGGTCATATGGTAGTTCTATTTGTAGCTTTTTAAGGAACCTCCATACTGTTCTCCATAGTGGCTGTACCAATTCATATTCACACCAGCAGTGCAAGAGTGTTCCCTTTTCTCCACACTCTCTCCAGCATTTACTGTTTCTAGATTTTTTGATGATGGCCATTCTGACTGGTGTGAGATGATATCTCATTGTAGTTTTGATTTGCATTTCCCTAATGATTAATGATGTTGAGCATTCTTCATGTGTTTGTTCTGTATATCTTCTTTGGAGAAATGTCTGTTTAGGTCTTCTGCCCATTTTTGGATTAGGTTGTTTGTTTTTATGTTATTGAGCTGCATGAGCTGCTTGTAAATTTTGGAGATGAATCCTTTGTCAGTTGCTTCATTTGCAAATATTTTCTCACATTCTGAGGGTTGTCTTTTGGTCTTGTTTATGGTTACCTTTGCTGTGCAAAAGCTTGGAAGTTTCATTAGGTCCCATTTGTTAATTTTTGTATTTATTTCCATTTCTCTAGGAGGTGGGTCAAAAAGGATCTTGCTGTGATTTATGTCACAGAGTGTTCTGCCTATGTTTTCCTCTAAGAGTTTGATAGTTTCTGGCCTTACATTTAGGTCTTTAATCCATTTTGAGCTTATTTTTGTGTATGGTGTTAGGGAGTGATCTAATCTCATACTTTTACATGTACCTGTCCAGTTATCCCAGTACCACTTATTGAAGAGGCTGTCCTTTCTCCACTGTACATTCCTGCCTCCTTTATCAAAGATAATGTGACCATATGTGCATGGGTTTATCTCTGGACTTTCTATCCTGTTCCATTGATCTATCTTAATGTTTTTGTGCCAGTACCATACTGTCTTGATTACTGTAGCTTTGTAATATAGTCTGAAGTCAGGGAGCCTGATTCCTCCAGCTCTGTTTTTCGTTCTCAAGATTGCTTTGGCTATTCGGGGTCTTTTGTGTTTCCATACAAATTGTGAAATTTTTTGTTCTAGTTCTGTGAAAAATGCCAGTAGTAGTTTGATAGGGATTGCATTGAATCTGTAGATTGCTTTGGGTAGTAGAGTCATTTTCACAACGTTGGTTCTTCCAATCCAAGAACATGGTATATATCTCCATCTATTTGTATCATCTTTAATTTCTTTCATCAGTGTCTTATAATTTTCTGCATACAGGTCTTTTGTCTCCTTAGGTAGGTTTATTCCTAGATATTCTATTCTTTTTGTTGCAGTGGTAAATGGGAGTGTTTTCTTGATTTCACTTTCAGATTTTTCATCATTAGTGTATAGGAATGCCAGAGATTTCTGTGCATTAATTTTGTATCCTGCAGCTTTACCAAATTCATTGATTAGCTCTAGTAGTTTTCTGGTAGCATCTTTAGGATTCTCTATGTATAGTATCATGTCATCTGCAAACAATGACAGCTTTACCTTTTTTCCAATATGGATTCCTTTTATTTCTTTTTCTTCCCTGATTGCTCTGGCTAAAACTTACAAAACTATGTTGAATAAGAGTGGTGAGAGTGGGTAACCTTGTTTTGTTCCTGATCTTAGTGGAAATGCTTTCAATTTTTCACGATTGAGGACGATGTTGGCTGTGGGTTTGTCATATATGGCCTTTATTATGTTGAGGAAAGTTCCCTCTATGCCTACTTTCTGCAGGGTTTTTATCATAAATGGGTGTTGAATTTTGTCAAAAGCTTTCTCTGCATCTATTGAGATGATCATATGGTTTTTCTCCTTCAATTTATTAATATGGTTTATCACATTGATTAATTTGCGTATATTGAAGAATCCTTACATTCTTGGAATAAACCCAACTTGATCATGGTGTATGATCCTTTTAAAGTGCTGTTGGATTCCGTTGGCTAGTATTTTGTTGAGGATTTTTGCATCTATGTTTATCAGTGATATTTTTCTGTAGTTTGCTTTCTTTATGACATCCTTGTCTGGTTTTGGTATCAAGGTGATGGTGGCCTCGTAGAATGAATTTGGGAGTGTTCCTCCCTCTGCTATATTTTGGAAGAGTTTGAGAAGGATAGGTATTAGCTGTTCTGTAAATGTTTGATAGAAGTCGCCTGTGAGCCATCTGTTCCTGGGCTTTTGTTTGTTGGAAGATTTTTAATCACAGTTTCAATTTCAGTGCTTGTGATTGGTCTCTTCATATTTTCTATTTCTTCCTGATTCAGTCTCAGCAGGTTGTGCATTTCTAAGAATTTGTCCACTTCCTCCATGTTGTCCATTTTATTGGCATAGGGTTGCTTGTAGTAATCTCTCATGATCTTTTGTATTTCTTCAGTGTCAGTTGTTACTTCTACTTTTTCATTTCTGATTCTATTGATTTGAGTCTTCTCCCTTTTTTTCTTGATGAGACTGGCTAATGGTTTATCTATTTTGTTTATCTTCTCAAAGAACCAGCTTTTAGTTTTATTGATCTTTGCTATCGTTTCCTTCATTTCTTTTTCATTTATTTCTGATCTGATCTTTATGATTTCTTTCCATCTGCTAACTTTGGGTATTTTTGGTCTTCTTTCTCTAATTGCTTTAGGTGCAAGCTTAGGTTGTTTATTTGAGATGTTTCCTGTTCCTTAAGGTAGGATTGTCTTGCTATAAACTTCCCTCTTAGAACTGCTTTTGCTGCATCCCATAGGTTTTGGGTTGTTGTGTCTCCATTGTCATTTGCTTCTAGGTATTTTTTGATTTGCTCTTTGATTTCTTCAGTGAACACTTCGTTATTAAATAGTGTATTGTTTAGTCTCCATGTGTTTGTATTTTTTACAGATCTTTTCCTGTAATTGATATCTAGTCTCATGGCGTTGTGGTCGGAAAAGATACTTCATACGATTTCAATTTTCTTAAATTTACTAAGGCTTGATTTGTGACCCAACATATGATCTATCCTGGACAATGTTCCATGAGCACATGAGAAAAATGTGTATTCTGTTGTTTTGGATGGAATGTCCTATAAATATCAATTAAGTCCATCTTGTTTAATGTATCATTAAAAGCTTGAGTTTCCTTATTTATTTTCATTTTGGATGATCTGTCCATTGCTGAAAGTGGGGTGTTAAAGTCCCCTACTATGAATGTGTTACTGTTGATTTCCCCTTTTATGGCTGTTAGTATTTGCTTTATGTATTGAGGTGCTCCTGTGTTGGGTTCATAAATATTTACAATTGTTATATCTTCTTCTTGGATCAATCTCTTGATCCTTATGGAGTGTCCTTCTTTGTCTCTTGTAATAGTCCTTATTTTAAAGTCTATTTTGTCTGATATGAGAATTGCTACTCCAAATTTCTTCTGATTTCCATTTGCATGGAATATCTTTTTCCATCCCCTCACTTTCAGTCTGTATGTGTCCCTAGGTCTGAAGTAGGTCTCTTGTAGACAGCATATATATGGGTCTTGTTTTTGTATCCATTCTTCCAGTCTGTGACTTTTGGTGGGAGCATTTAATCCATTTACATTTAAGGTAATTATCGATATGTATGTTCCTATTCCCATTTTCTAAATTGTTTTGGGTTTGTATTTGTAGGTCTTTTCCTTCTCTTGTGTTTCTAGCCTAGAGAAGTTCCTTTAGCATTTGTTGTAAAGCTGGTTTTGTGGTGCTGAACTCTCTCAGCTTTTGCTTGTCTGTAAAGGTTTTAATTTCTCCATCAAATCTGAAAGAGATCCTTGCTGGGTAGAGTAATCTTGGTTGTAGTTTTTTCTCCTTCATCACTTTAAATATGTCCTGCCACTCCCTTCTGGCTTACAGAATTTCTGCTGAACGATCAGCTGTTAACCTTATGGGGATTCCCTTGTGTGTTATTTGTTGCTTTTCCCTTGCTCCTTTTAATATGTTTTCTTTGTATTTAATTTTTGATAGTTTGATTAATATGTGTCTTGGCGTGTTTTACTTGGATTTATCCTGTGTGGGACTCTCTGTGCTTCCTGGACTTGATTAACTATTTCCTTTCCCATATTAGGGAAGTTTTCAACTATAATCTCTTCAAATATTTTCTCAGTCCCTTTCTTTTTCTCTACTTCCTCTGGAACCCCTATAATTTGAATGTTGGTGCATTTAATGTTGTCCCAGATGTCTCTGAGACTGTCCTCAGTTCTTTTCATTCTTTTTTCTTTATTCTGCTCTGCAGTAGTTATTTCCACTATTTCATCTTCCAGGTCACTTATCTGTTCTTCCGCCTCAATTATTCTGCTATTGATCCCTTCTAGAGTATTTTTAATTTCATTTATTGTTTTGTTCATCATTGCTTGTTTCCTCTTTAGTTTTTCTAGGTCCTTGATAAATGTTTCTTGCATTTTCTCTGTTCTATTTCCAAGATTTTGGATCATCTTTACTATCATTTTTCTGAATTCTTTTTCAGGTAGACTGCCTATTTCCTCTTCATTTGTTAGGTGGGTGGGTTTTTACCTTGCTCCTTAATCTGCTGTGTGTTTTTCTGTCATTTCATTTTCTTATCTTACTGTGTTCGGTGTCCCCTTTTCACAGGCTGCAGGTTCGTAGTTCCCATTGATTTTGGTGTCTGTCCCCAGTGGCTAACTTCGGTTCAGTGGGTTGTGTAGGCTTCCTGGTGGGGGGGACTAGTGCCTGTGTTCTGGTGGATGAGGCTGGATCTTGTCTTTCTTGTTGGCAGGTCCATTTCTTGTTATGTGTTTTGGGATGTCTGAGGCCCTATTATGATTTTAGGCAGCCTCTCTGCTAATGGATGGGGCTGTGTTCCTGTCTTGCTAGTTGTTTGGCATAGGATGTCCAGCACTTTAGCTTGCTGGTCCTTGAGTGAAGCTGTGTGTTGGTGTTGAGATGGAGATCTCTGGGAGATTTTCTTCGTTTTATACTACATGGAGCTGGGAGGTTTCTTGTGGACCAGTGTTCTGAAGTTGGTTCTCCCACCTCAGTGGCATCGCCCTGATGCCTGGCTGGAGCACCAAGAGATTGTCCTCCACACGGCTCAGAATACAAGTGAGAAAAAATACAACGAATGAAAGAAAGCAAGAGGATAAAATAAAATAAAGCAAGATAAAATAAATTTATTAACATAAAAAATAATTATTAAGAAAACAATTTTAAAAATTAGAAAAAAAGACTGACAGGCAGAACCCTAGGACAAATTGTGAAAGCAAAGCTATACAGACAAAATCTCACACAGAAGCATACACATACACACAAAAAGAGGAAAAGGGGAAAAAATCGTAAGTCTTGCTCTCAAAGTCCACCTCCTCAATTTGGGATGATTCTTTGTCTATTCACATATTCCACAGATGCAGGGTACATCAAGTTGATTGTGGAGCTTTAATCTGCTGCTTCTGAGGCTGCTGGGAGAGATTTCCCTTTCTCTTCTTTGTTCGCACAGCTCCCTGGGTTCAGCTTTGGATTTGGCCCTGCCTCTGCGTGTAGGTCACCTGAGGGCATCTGTACTTCACTCAGAAAGGATGGGGTTAAAGGAGCCACTGATTCGGGGGCTCTGCCTTCACATCTTCCGCAGACTGGCCCAGAATCCATCATAATGTAGATAACCACATGGCTCATCTGCATGTATCCCTGAGGTCCAGCGTGGACATGGACCAGGCCTTCCCCTGGCCTTGAACAGCTTTGGGTGGGTACACTGTGGGGAGGACCAAAGGCACCCCAGCTAGGGAGCACAAAGCGGAAGAGCTGAGGTGATGATGGCACATTCCCAATCTCCAAGAAGACCCCGTGTATGACTTTCTTGGGTCTCTGGTGACAAATCACCTCAATGTGCGTGGCTAAAACAACAGAACTTTATTCTCTTACATTTCTGGAGGTCAAAAGTATAATGTCAAGGTGTTGGCCAGGCTGGTTCCTTCTGGAGACTCTAGGGGAGAATGTTTTCTTGCTTTTGCTAGCTTTTTCCAGGCTGCCAGCATTCCTTGGCTCATGGCCCCTTCCTCTGTCCCCAAAGCACATCGCTCCTACCTCTGCTTCTGTCATCACATCTCCTCCTCTGACTCTGACCTCCTGCCTCCCTCTTTCCTCATGAGGACCTTTGCGATTACGTTGGGTCCACCCACATAATCCAGGATAGTCTTCCTATTTCAAGATGCTTAACTCCGTCACTGCTGCAGAGTCCCTTTTGCCACATAAGGTAACATAGCCAAAGGGTCCATTGATGAAGATGGGCATCTTTGAGGGTTATTTTTGGCCAGCTACAGCATGTACCCTTCTCTCTCCATCAAGCCGCCACTTCCCCCACCCCACCCCTGTCAGCTGGAGATCTTCTCATTTCACTCAGAATGCCAAAGCAATCAATCAGACTAGAGCCCATTCATCTTGCCAGCCCTACTTTCCCCCACCCCAGTATCTTCCATCTCACCTGAGCCTCATGGTCCATCCCAGCCAGTCCATCCTGGAGCTCTGGGTGCCCAGAGGCTCCCTTGTTCTATGTCTTCTGTCTCCCCCTTTCCTGGCTCACGTGTAAACGTGCAACAGCCATCTCCCTCCTGCTATTGCCCAGTTTGTCTGCCTTCCTTCCCCAAAAGACCCATAGCAGCACTGAATCTGACCCACTCCACCCAGGAGTGTCCCCATGTGCCACCAGAGCCACATGGTCAACATCCCCAGGGCCTGTCTTGCCAGAGCCACCAGTGGACCTGAGTCCTCCTCTCACTCAACACTTCAGCAAGTCTCACTCCCATTTCCTGGGCACCAGGACTAGCCAGCTACTCTGCTCTGCACCTGGTCCCTTCCCCTCCCACCTCGAAATGCTGGAGACCCCAGGGCTCCGTGCTCAGCCTGCTGCTTCCCGTCTGCAGTTCCTCCCTCGTGGGTGAGAACCGCTCAGATTTGACGGCCCCTATTGCCTCCTTCAACATATTGCCCCAAATCCAACTGTTTCTTACTGCCCTGGCCCTCCCCATCAGTAATCTCTCACCCTCTCTCCTGTAGCTACCTCCCAACTGGTTCATTCTCCACACAGCACCAGAGTGATCCAGGTGCTAGACATAAACTAGACAGTTCTCCATGGGGGTCAATTCTAACCCCCCACCATAAGGCCCTGTGACCCCATGTCCCATCTATCCCCCTTGCCCCACACACATCACTGCTCTTCCTCCCCCGCACCTGGCTCAACCCTCCTCTCCTCGTCTGCACTTACTGCTCCCTCTTCTCCTGCATCAGAAAGTTATGTTGTTTCTTGCCTGTCATCTCAGCACAGGAAATCTTTGTGCCTCCACCCTATGAAGTGCCCTTCCCTTCCTGTCCTGTCCCTTCCATGGCTTGTTTCCACAGGTCACATCTGACAGTGGCAGGCTAATTGGCTTATTTACGAAAGCACCACAAAAGAGGAGCCTTGTCATTTCCCCGCTGTGCCCAAAGGTGGAGGCTGCCCTGGATGCTTGATGTGCGTGTTGCACAGGTGAGTGGAGGAGCACCAAGCATGACTATGGCCCCTGCTCCTCCACCCCCACCCCCAAGGATGGGACCTTCACTTTGGCTGATGAGTGAGGGGATTTCCAACCAGATTGTCCTGCCCTGACAGCATTTTAGGACTCCAGCAGCTTTCTGGGGACCACCCATCTTTTCCTCAAGCAAAACAGGCTGCCTCCACCACGCCTGGGTATGGGCATTTTCTGAAGATGCTCAACCAAGAAGTTGAGAGAAAAATTAAAGGCCTAACTAAATGAAAGAAAAAGGAGGAGGACCCGCATGGGCATGTGCTGTTGTAGTTCAGGGTTTTGCAAGAGCTGGGGTCTGCAGCAGCTTTATCTGTCCAGGCTTTACTCACAGACCAGTTCTCTTGGGCCCTATGGTGCAGCTGTCCCTTCTTGGCCTTGGATATTGCCCTGTCCTGGACCACCAGGACCTTGCTGGGCACAGGGGTCCATATGTTGATAGGTTTAGATCCATGATTGTCCTGAGGGTCAATCAGGAACTTCCTAAAGCATGATTCTAGTACCTGCCTGCATGGCTTAATAGGGCTGGTCTGCAGTGGGATGCTGGTTTGGGGACTTTCACAGAGGTCCACCTGAGTGAGCCTGGATTTCAGACTCATAAGCCCCACGTTGCTTCCTGGTCTTCTTAGAGCTGGCTCAGTCACCCTCATGAACTCCCATCTCTTTCCTAGGGTGATTGCGGGGAGATCCTCTACTGTGACTTTGCCAGTTCCTGGATTCTGATGGGGCTGGCCAGCTGGGACTTTGACTGCCGACATCCCATGTACCCCAGCATCTTCACCAATGTCACCTACTTCACCGACTGGATTGACGAGATCCAGAGACTCACACCTCTCCCTGAGCCCATGTCCGCTCCTCCTCAGACTCTGTTTCCATACCAGACTCTGCAGGCTGCAGGCTCGCCTGGGCCTGGCAAAGACTTTGTGCCTCCACAGAGCTGACCCCTGCTGTTGTTCATGCTCAAGGCCCCATGACAGGCCCTGCAGTGATGCGCCAAGCCCCTCTGCTCTTGCTTTCTGCCTCAGGGCCCAGTCTCCTCGCTGGAACCTTCTGCCCCTCCCCTCTCCGAGTCCCATCACCTTTCACTGGTGCCTTATTCGTTTTCCTGTCCAACTGCTGCCACCCCACAAACCAAGCATAAGAAAACAAATAAAAACTAGTGAAAGAGTCATCTTGTTCCTATCTTGGTGCCCTATTGCCCCTCCTGTTCCTCAGCACTCACGCCTTCCCTTGAGGTCGGTCATCTGACTCTGTGGACAAGGAAACAGGACCTGGCAGGGAGACTATCCCAGGAGGAAGGCAGGGGTGAGGACACTGAAGAAGTCCAACTGGGGGAGAGAAAGATGTCTTCACTTACAGACACCACTCCTGCCATGGGGGTGCACAGGCCTTCAGAGGAAGGATATCAGTCAGCTCCAGCTGCCATAAAAAATACCACAGGCAATGTGGCTTAAACAAGAGGAATTTATCATCTCACTGTTCTGGAGCCCAGAAATCTAAGGCCTCTCTCCTTGGCTTATAGATGGCCATCTTCTCCCTGTGTCCTCACATTGTCTTCCCTCTGTGTGTTTCTGTGTCCAAATTTTCCCTTCTTATAAGGCCATCAGTCATACTGGATTAGGGCTTACCCCAATGACCTCATGTTAACTCAATTATCTCTTTAAAAGCTCTACTCCAAATAAAGTCATTTTCTGGGGACTTCTCTGGAGATCCAGTGGTTAAGACTCCACGCTTCTATTGCACTGGGCATGAGTTCCATACCTGGTTGGGGAAGTAAGATTCCACATGCTGTGTGGTGCACATCAAAAAACAAAAATGCACATTCTGAGGTACTGGGGTTAGGACTTCAACATATGTATTTTGGGGGGGGGCATAATTCAGCCTTTAATAGGAAGTAAGACATTTTGCCAGATGTCTATATTACAGGGGAGTAAGGATCTTTCCCAGAGTAAAGAAACATCACTCATGTGATTTGGAGGGAAAAGGACCAGCCCCCCACGGAGGTAGAGGGAAGTTCCCAGAGTGCGGGACAATTGAGTTGGACAGGAGTACATGACCCAGGCCCTGAGGATGGGAGTTCCAGCCTGCAGCATAGAGGGCTCTTGAATTTGGGGGGGTCTAACAGAGTGAGCGGGAAAGAGAGAGAGGAAGCCCAACGCCAGGCTGTGAGCTGAGGTGCAGGCTGGCAGTCCTCAGACCTCTGCTCCTAGAATTGACTTCCAGCACCCTCCTCACCCACCCCCATGCTCCTGCTCTGCACAGTCTGAAGGGGCCCACCTCACTGCCCACCTGCCTCCCAAACCCACATGACACTGCTGTCTTCTGTGTAGGGGCCCAGGCCAGCCTGGCCCATGGTGTCCACATACCTCCAGCAGTTGGAGCCTGGTGTCTCCTTTCTGCTTAGCTGACTCAGGACTTAGTGGCCTAGCAATAAGCCTTGAAGCAATGCTCTAGTCATCCTTCCTACCAATATGCCTGACACAGAGTCTTTGTGCAGCCAACGGGATCCAAGGAGGCCTCACAATGCACCCTCCCCAGCCTGCAGAACCCATGATAATGTGGTAAATTTCCCATTTGGCACATACCCAATATGGACTAGATGCCATTCAAAGGGTTCAGTGCAAGTTCTTTCCAATCCTGACATTGCCCAAATATCCTGAACCCTCACTGGCAGGTGACCACAAATGGACTCGTATGCACATGAACACTGGGATGCCACTGGCTGGAGCCAGGACCCTGCACAGGAACTCCCTTCCCAAGATGATCTTAGGAGGCCTCAGGAAAGTGTCTTCCTAGCATCCACACCTGTCTAGGCATTGCCTCACTCCCTGCCTCTGGCCATCCCTCTGGCTGGAGCTCTACCACTGAGGTACCACCACACCTAGCTCTGTGTCCACCAACATCAGCCCTTAAAAGCCCAGCAGTCTCTGGAAGGGGGTAAGACAAATATTCCCTCCCATGGTGGCAAACTCGGCTATGGAGTCTCAGGCAAGGTTGCTCAGGCCCCTGGATGTCAGTGACTCTCCACAGGATCAGGGGTGCTCAAGCAGTTCAGCTGGACTAGTAGCCACTCCACTGGTCCTAAGCTCCTATTTTCCTCCCAAACACAGGATGGCTGGGCCCTGGGATCCTCACCTTCATACACCATATTGCTGGAGTTAGGTGATTCTCTGCCCCTCCTGGATGTTCTCACACCTCTAACCAAGGGATTCCAACACAGACCTCATCCACACAACAGATGGACCTAATTTCAGCTCCAGCCTAGCCAGTTTCCCTATGAACTGAAACCAACCTAGTTCTCAGTATTATCCTGGTTTAGCTGCTTTTTAAAGATAAACTGAAACCTAGTAGGGTTAAGTAGCTTTTCAGAGATGACAGGTGGGAAGTAGTAGGAACAGGAATTCAAACCTTGATCTCTCTTGAGAGAACTTGAACATCTTTGTTCTTCCTACTCCTGCAGGCTGTGCCCTTTTGCCTGTTACTCTCTCTGACCTCTCCTCAGATACGTGGGAAAGGCTTACTCCGACCTGCCCCCAGAGCAAGCCCCAGAGACCCACTGCTGAATAGGGAGACTAAGGTAGAGGTGGAGGGAAAGGGCTGAGCAGAGGACAGGAGGAGGCAGGGAGCCTGGGAGTAGGGCCTGGAGGATCACTGAAGTCATTGGCAGAGAGAGGGACTTGAAAGGTCTGTCATCAGGGACATCCTGCCCTCCCAAATGGTGCACTGGCATGGGCTACTGGTGCTCACTGCCAAAGTTAAGCACAGACAAGCTGCAGAGGTGAGAAGAAACTAACAAAAATCCAGTAGAGGGTTCCAGTTTCCAGTCTGGGATATAAGGAGCTTGGAAGTCATCACTCCCATCCTCAAAACAAGGAAACTTGAACACACTGAAAAGTCAACAACTTTTCTTAGACTAATCCGGGAATTTAGGTAACAGGGCAAACCACTGCTCTGAAAATTGGCGAAACAGGCAGATACACAGAGTCACAGCTTACGTGAGTGAAGCCCAGGAGTCGAAGCTAGATGCCAGAGCCAGTAGTGGTGCAGGAGAACTTACATTTTAATTGATGAAGTGCTGGAAGCTTGACGTAAATGAGTTTGAGTGTTAAAACTCCACGGGAGTCCAGTTGCAGGGAGGCCCCACACTTTCATGATTTTTCCTTCAGCAGCCTTATTAGGTTCTCAAAGCACAGATCAGAGAAAATCTCTTCCTGCTTCTAGTCGGGGGGGGGGGGTGGGGGGGGTGGGGGGAAGGGGTGGGGGAGGGAGAATGTAACCATTTTGAAATATGCTCTGAGCATTCTACTCTACTTAACAAAAGCCTGCCCTCAAGAGAAACGATTTAAACAGAATGTAATCTATAGGGTTGTTTTTAATAGCCTGAGTGACTGTGGAAAAAGGGTAATCCCCAACTCCATTGCCCTCAACCGTTCCTGTCTCAACTCATGGAGGGAGTGGTACAGAGAATCAGTTGTGAAGGTCTCGGGTCCATGGACACAGGCCCACAGAGACCTAATTATAGACTACAGAATATATCCTACCCACCACAAACCTCACCACCACCTCTAATAGAGCTCCTATATAAGAGGGGATTACAACTAAAGGAAACGCATACCTTAGACCTTATTTAAGAAGTCTCTAGGGAAGTCCAAAAACAACAGGGGGGACAAAAACAAGGGTATGAAAAAAACTTTTATCCTCTGACACCTATAGCTATGCCAAATAGTAAGAAGGGTAACTACTAGCCAGATAAATATAAGATCTCACACTAAAGGCCTATTTACTTCAGTTTCTTTCACTCAGTCCACCACGTCCAGCTTTCGACATAAAGCTGCAAGCCATAAAAAAAGACACACACATAAAAAAACAGTTTGAAGGACAGAGCAAGCATCAGAAGCAGACTCAATTATGGCAGACATATTGGAATATTCAGACCATGAATATAAGATAACTATAATACTACAGACTCTAGTGAAAAAAGTAAGCAACATGCAAGAACATATGGGTAATATAAGCAGAGAAATGAAAAAAATCTAAGAGTTAAAATAAATGCTACAATGCAACATTGTAAATCAAATACACTTCAATTTTTAAAAACTTTTTAAAAAGTAAATGCTAAAAATAAAAAGCACTGTAACCAGAATAAAGAATTCCTCTGATAGACCTGTCTGTACATTGGACACAACCAAGAAAAGGATCCATGAGCTTGAAGATATGCCAAAGAAATTTCTAAAATGAAATGTGAAGAGAAAAGAGAATGAAAAAACACAACAATGTATCCAAGAATTGTGGGATAATTATAAAAGATGTAATATATGAGTAGTGGGAATACCAGAGGAGAAAAAAAGAAAGAAAGGGCCATAAAAAATATTTGAAATGATAATGACTGATAATTTTCCAAAGCTAATGACAGCCATCAAACCACAGATCCAGAGATCTCAGAGAGCAATAAACAAGATAAATACCAAAACTTCTACACTTAGGCATGTCATTTTCATACTGCAAAACAAAAAAAAAAATCAAAGGTAAGGAGAAAATTGTGAAAGAAGCCAGAGGGGGGGAAAAAACACTTTACCTGTAGAGGAGCAAGGAAAACAATTACATTGGATTTCTCTTCAGAAACTATGCAAGCAAGAAGAGAGTGGAGTAAAATATTTTAAATGTTGAAATAAAGAAGCCACCACCATAGAATTCTGTATTCAGCAAAATTATCCTTCAAAAGTGGGAGAGAAATAAAGACTTTTTCAAACAAACAAAATTTAAGGGTTTTTTTTGCCAGTAGTCCTGCCTTGCAAGAAGTGTTAAAAGAAGTTCTACATAGAGAAGGAAAATGATATATTACAGAAAATCAGATCAATATAAAGGAAGGAAGAATTTTGGAGAAAGAATAAGTGAAGGTAAAATACAAATGTTTATTTTTCTTATTCTTAATCAATCTAACAAACATCAGTTTGTTCAAAATAGTGATAATCACTATGTACTCAGTGACGGACTATAGCTTATGGATGAATGACAGCAATGTTATAAGGAAAAGGAGGGAAGAATTGGGAATACTCTGGTACAAAGTAGTTGCACTACCCATGAAGCAGTATAATGTTATATGAAATTGAATGTAGATTAGTTGTAAATGTATAACGCAAAATCAAGGATATCACTAAATATGTTTATGTATATATATATATATATATATACACACATACATACATATACACGAAATATTGAGAGGAGAAAAAATGGAGCCATAAAATGCTCAATTAAAATAAGAGAAGGGGGCTTCCCTGGTGGTGCAGTGGTTGAGAGTCTGCCTGCCGATGCGGGGGACACGGGTTCATGCCCCAGTCTGGGAGGATCCCGCATGCCGCGGAGCGGCTGGACCCGTGGGTCATGGCCGCTGGGCCTGCGCGTCTGGAGCCTGTGCTCCACAGCGGGAGAGGCCACAGCAGTGAGAGGCCCGCGTACCGCAAAAAAAAAAAAAATAAATAAGAGAAGGGACCAGAGGGCAGACAGCAGAAGCAAGAAGAGCTACAATCTTGCAGTCTGTGGAACAAAAACCACATTCACAGAAAGATAGACAAGATGAAAGGGCAGAGAGCTATGTACCAGATGAAGGAACAAGATAAAACCCCAGAAAAACAACTAAATGAAGGGGAGATAGGCAATTTTCCAGAAAAATAATTCAGAATTATGGTAGGGAAGATGATCCAGGACCTCGGTAAAAGAATGGAGGCAAAGATCGAGAAGATGCAAGTAATTTTTGACAAAGACTTAGAATACACTAGAAAGAATCAATAACAGAATAACTGAGGGAGAAGAACGGATAAGTGACCTGGAAGACAGAAAGGTGGAATTCACTGCTGCGGAACAGAATAAAGAAAAAAGAATGAAAAGAAATGAAGACCGCCTAAGAGAGCTTTGGTGCAACATTAAATGCAACAACATTCGCATTATAGGGGTCCCAGAAGGAGAAGAGAGAGAGAAAGGACCCGAGAAAATATTTGAAAAGATAAGAGTCGAAAACCTCCCTAACATGGGAAAGGAAATAGCCACCCAAGTCCAGGAAGTGCAGAGAGTCCCATACAGGATAAAGCCAAAGAGAAACAGGCTGAGACACATAGTAATCAAATTGGCAAGAATTAAAGACAAAGAAAAATTATTGAAAGCTGCAAGGGAAAAACGACTAATAACATACAAGGGAACTCCCATAAGGTTAACAGCTGATTTCTCAGCAGAATCTCAACAAGCGAGAAGGGGATGGCATGACATATATAAAGTGATGAAAGGGAAGAATTTACAACCAAGATTACTGTACCTGGCAAGGATCTCATTCAGATGCAATGGAGAAATCAAAAGCTTTACAGAAAAGCAAAAGCTAAGAGAATTCAGCACCACCAAACCAGCTCTACAGCAAATGCTAAAGGAACTTCTCTAAGTGGGAAACACAAGAGAAGAAAAGGGCCTACAAAAACAAACCAAAAACAATTAAGAAAATGGTAATAGGATCATACATATCAATAATTACCCTAAACGGGATGGGATTAAATGCTCCAACCAAAAGACACAGTATTGCTGAATGGATCCAAAAACAAGATCCATATATATGCTGTCTACAAGACACCCACTTCAGACCTAGGGACACATACAAACTGAAAGTGAGGGGATGGAATAAGGTATTCCATGCAAATGAAAATCAGAAGAACGCTAGAGAGTAGCAATACTCACATCAGATAAAATAGACTTTAAAAACAGATTGTTACAAGAGACAAGGAAGGACACTACATAATGACAAAGGGATCAATCCAAGAAGAAGAAATAACACTTATACATGCACCCAACAATGGAGGACATCAATACATAAGGCAATGATAACATCTCTAAAAGAGGAAATCGACACTAACAAAATAATAGTGGGGGATTTTAACACCTCACTTACACCAACAGACAGATCATGCACAATGAAAATAAATAAGGAAACAGAAGCTTTAAATGACATAATAGACCAGATAGATTTAATTGATATTTATAGGACATTCCATCCAAAAACAACAGAATACACTTTCTTCTCAAGGGTGCACAGAACATTCTCCAGAATAGATCACATCTTGGGTCACAAATCAAGCCTCAGTAAATTTAAGAAAATTGAAATCATATCAAGCATCTTCTCTGACCACAACGCTATGAGATTAGAAATGAATTACAGGGAAAAAAACGTAAAAGACACAAACACATGGAGGCTAAACAGTACATTATTAAATAACCAAGAGATCACTGAAGAAATCAAAGAGGAAATCAAAAACTGCCTAGGGACAAATGACAATGAAAACACGATGATCCAAAACCTATGGGATGCAGCAAAAGCAGTTCTAAGAGGGAAGTTTATAGCTATACAAGCCTACCTCAGGAAACAAGAAAAATCTCAAATAAACAATCTAACCTTACACCTAAAGGAACTAGAGAAAGAACAAGCAAAACCCAAAGTTAGCAGAAGGAAAGAAATCATAAAGATCAAAGCAGAAATAAATGATAGAGAAATAAGAGCACAGATCAAGAAAACTAAAATCAGGTTCTTTGAGAAGATAAACAAAACTGATAAACCATTAGCCACACTCATCAAGAAGAAGAGGGAGAGAACTCAAATCAATAAAATTAGAAATGAAAAAGGAGAAGTTACAAAAGAAACCGAAGAAATACAAAGCATCCCGAGAGACTACTACAAGCTACTCTATGCCAATAAAATGGACAACCTGGAAGAAATGGACAAATTGTTAGAAAGGTACAACCTTCCAAGACTGAACCAGGAAGAAATAGAAAATATGAACAGACCAATCACAAGTAATGAAATTGAAACTGTGACTAAAAATCTTCCAACAAACAAAAGTCCAGGACCAGATGGCTTCACAGGTGAATTCTATCAAACATTTAGAAAAGAGCTAACAACCAACCTTCTCAAACTCTTCCAAAAATTTGCAGAGGAAGGAACACTCCCAATCTCATTCTATGAGGCCACCGTCACCCTGATACCAAAACCAGACAAAGATACTACAAAAAAATAAAATTACAGACCAATATCACTGATAATTATAGATGCAAAAATCCTCAACAAAATACTAGCAAACAGAATCCAACACCACATTAAAAGGATCATACACCATGATCAAGTGGGATTTATCCCAGGGATGCAAGGATTCCTTAATATACACAAATCAATCAATGTGATACACCATATTAACAAATTGAAGAATAAAAACCATATGATCAACTCAATAGATGCAGAAAAAGATTTTGATGAAATTCATCACCCATTTATGATAAAAACTCTCCAGAAAGTGGGCATAGAGGGAACCTACCTCAACATAATAAAGGCCATATATGACAAACCCACAGCAAACATCATTCTCAATGGTGAAAAACTGAAAGCATTTCCTCTAAGATCAGGAACAAGACAAGGATGTCCACTCTCACCACTATTATTCAATATAGTTTTGGAAGTCCTAGGCACGGCAATCAGAGAAGAAAAAGAAATAAAAGGAATAGAAATTGTAAAAGAAGAAGTAAAACTGTCACTCTTTGCAGATGACATGATACTATACATAGAGAATCCTAAAGATGCCACCAGAAAACTACTAGAGCTAATCAATGAATTTGGTAAAGTTTCAGGATACAAAACTAATGCACAGACATCTCTTGCATTCCTATACACTAATGATGAAAAATCTGAAGGAGAAATTAAGGAAACACTCCCATTTACCATTGCAACAAAAAGAATAAAATACCTAGGAATAAACCTATCTAGGGAGACAAAAGTGCTGTATGCAGAAGACTATAAGACACTGATGAAAGAAATTAAAGATGATACCAAAAGATGGAAAGATATCCCATGATCTTGGATTGGAAGAATCAATACTGTGAAAATGACTATAACACCCAAAGCAATCTACAGAATCAATGCAATCCCTATCAAATTACCAATGGCATTTTTTACAGAACTAGAACAAAAAACTTAAAATGTGTATGGAGACACAAAAGACCCCAAATAGCCAAAGCAGTCTTCAGGGATAAAACGGAGCTGGAGGAATCAGACTCCCTGACTTCAGTCTATACTACAAAACTACAGTAATCAAGACAATATGGTACTGGCACAAAAACAGAAACATAGATCAATGGAACAAGATAGAAAGCCCAGAGATAAACCCACACACGCACCTATGGTCAACTAATCTATGATAAAGGAGGCAAGGATATACAATGGAGAAAAGACAGTCTCTTCAATAAGTGGTGTTGGGAAAACTGGACAGCTACAAGTAAAAGAATGAAATTAGAACACTCCCTTACACCATACACAAAAATAAACTCTAAATGTATTAGAGACCTAAATGTAAGATGGGACACTATAAAACTCTTAGAGGAAAACATAGGAAGAACACTCTTTGACATAAATCACAGCAAGATCTTTTTTGATCCACCTCCTAGAGTAATGGAAAAAAAAACAAAAATAAACAAATGTGACCTAATGAAACTTCAAAGCTTTTGCACCACAAAGGAAACCATAAACAAGATGAAAAGACAACCCTCAGAATCGGAGAAAATATTTGCAAATGAATCGACGGACAAAGGATTAATCTCCAAAATATATAAACAGCTCATGCAGCTCAATATTAAAAAAACAAACAAGACAATCCAAAAATGGGCAAAAGACCTAAATAGACATTTCTCCAAAGAAGACATACAGATGGCCAAGAGGCAGATGAAAAGATGCTCAACATCACTAATCATTAGAGAAATGCAAATCAAAACTACAATGAGGTATCACCTCACACCAGTTAGTATGGGCATCATCAGAAAATCTACAAACAACAAGTGCTGGAGAGGGTGTGGAGAAAAGGGAACCCTGTTACACTGTTGGTGGGAATGTAAATTGATACAGCCACTATGGAGAACAGTATGGAGGTTCCTTAAAAAACTAAAAATAGAATTACCATGTGACCCAGCAATCCCACTACTGGGCATATACCCAGAGAAAACCATAAGTCAAAAAGACACATGCAGCCCAATGTTCATTGCAGCACTATTTACAATAGCCAGGTCATGGAAAAAACCTAAATGCCCATCTACAGACGAATGGATAAAGAAGATGTGGTACATATATACCATGGAATATTACTCAGCCATAAAGAGGAACGATATTGGGTCATTTGTTGAGACATGGATGGATCTAGAGACTGTCATACAGGGTAAGTAAGTCAAAAAGAGAAAAACAAATATCATATATTAACACATATATGTGGAACCTAGAAAAATGGTACAGATGAACCGGTTTGCAGGGCAGAAATTGAGACACAGATGTAAAGAACAAACGTATGGACACTAAAGGGGAAAAGCGGTGGGAGAGTGAGGGTGAGAGCGTGATGAATTGGGAGATTGGGATTGACATGTGTACACTGATGTGTATTAAATTGATAACTAATAAGAATCTGCTGTATAAAAAAATAAATAAAATAAAATTCAGAAAATAAAAACATGGATTATTTAGAAGTGTGCATCTTAATTTCCAGACGTTTCGAGGCTTTCTACTTCTCACTCTCATTTTTATACAATTTAAAGCTTAGACTTTGGACACAGTGGAATAAAATGCAATTATGTTTGTTTAGTTACTTTATAGAGGTCCTCCAAATATCATTGAAGTGAAGTTTTGAAATATTAATTTTACATAGTAGTTCTCAGACTTTTGCACATGTAACCATAAGTGAATTCCCAAAAAATATGTAACCCTGGCTGCTGGAGCCATGTTTATCAGGGGAAGTTCACAGACACTGGAATAGTGGGGCGTTTGTGGGTCCCCACTGCACATTTTTTTCTGGGCCAGCACACAGGAATCCAGTAGGGATCCAGGGTCCAGGAGAGGGACCCAAACTTTGGGCTCTGGTGCTTTATATGTCCATGAAGTCTTGAGGAAGACCGGCCTTCGCCCTGCAGGGAGGCAGTCTTGAACAAGTTAGCCCTGCCCTGTCACTACTTCAACAACCATAATTTTCATTACTCCCTCTTGCTCCCCAACCCCACTCAGATAAAAGCATAGTTTCTCATGGGGTTGCCAACCTTTTATTTTCCAAACATTATCAACATCATTTCATAAAAGGAAGGACATTCGAACCCCAATTAACTAAGAAGCACATATTGCAGAATAAGCTCGTTTGCCCTAAAACAAGACCCTTAGCTATTTCCATGGACCATCCTTGATTTCTCCATTATGCTGCTGAGTAATGCAAAGCTGGTGCTCAAGAAAACCTTGGATGACGGTGTGCTATCAACAGCTGCCGTGAAAGAAAGAAGCTGGCACCCTCGGTGGCTATATGGGCAGAGGAGTTGAGGAGACAGTAGGTGATGGCTCTGTGCTGTCAGCGAGGGCTGTCCTCGGCCCGCACCCCTTTTAATCCCTTCGTATCCCTACCACCTGAGGAATGAAGGCAGTGATGAATTACTGGCAGAATAGCCCTGTCTGATAAGAGGGTCACCTGCAAGCCAGAGGGCCCAAATCCTCCCTGGAACACATCACTCCCTACCCACCACTTAACAATTCCCTTCAAACAAAGGTACAAATTTATAATAGCTGTACCGTTAAGATACGCAGTCTGTGATTCGGAAAATTGTGACTCCTTTCAATTTTCCTTTCGGAAAATTGTGCCCTGTTCTTGGAGAAACATGACATTTTGTAGGGAGAACCCAGGCCAGGGGACCAAAGTCTCTGTCAAGTCTGTTTCTTCAGCCAGTAGTTTGATTTCAAGTGAGGGTGTTGGAGATGAGTGCACCTTCACCATGATAGCCTTTCCCTGGTATCACTGGCCAAGGTTCCCTTTGGTGAATATTACGTACAAAAAGTTGCCCAGCACCTGCCTCGCTGCTACTCCTGGGATTAGGCACCTCTTTTGCACACCCTGTGGATGGTGGTCCTTTCTCTGATTCTGTGAATGTGTCACTCGTTAAACTATTATTTCTTGGGGCCTGTAAACTACTATTTCTTGATGTCTGTGAAAGTTTCAATTCTGCAGATTTCATTTCATTCTTCTTACGGATTGAAAAACACTAGTGAAATTCCTCATCTTACAATCTATGCTCCTTAACATTAACCCTAGTCTGCTTAAAGTCCTTGGTCTTACTCTCTCAGAGGCTTCCTGGGGCTTGATTCCAGTGGGCTGGTGAGGTGGACACCACTGAGCTTGACAACATGCCATACTCCACCCAAGCCTGGAGATCTCCGGTGTCTGGAGGAAAAGGCAGGGGCCATGAGACAGGAGACAAGAATGGAGGTAAATTCAGGGGTAAAGCCCAGAGAAGAGTCCATAGGTCAGTTGCAGGTCAGCTATGTGCCCTCTGTCCAAGAAGACGCCCCTCAGTGTGGGATGACCAGCTGCTCTCAGAGAGAGCAAGGCTCCTGGGCCCGGCTTCTCATGTGATACTGGGCGGATCCTATGCACAGAGGCTGTGACCTGCAGGGGCGTCTATCAGCACCTCTGCAGGGGTGAGGGGCCAAAGGGGGCCATGGGCAACCTCTCCCAGGAGAAGTCACCTGTCCTGGGGCTGGGGCATCAGTCCCTCAGACCCACACCATCTACCTTTCTACCTGGGTTCCAAGCCCAGCAAGGCACCATCCTGACTTCCCCAGTGTAGGATTTCCCCAGTGTGTGACAAGCCAGGCTGTGGCCACCTACCCCGAGGGCATAGGTCAGCAGGGCAAAGCCCATCACTGCCCCCTGGTGAGGCAACTACAACAGAAAGGTGAGCTTTTGAGGGCAAGGGTCAGGTGTCAGGGAGGAGAGGCAGAAACCCAAGAAGGGACCCATTGCCTGAGGCCACATCCTTATCCACCTCTGTGGGGTCAATCAGCCTCCAGTGTCTGCTCCGAGGTCACAAGACCCCACAATACTGGCCATCAAAACCACCTGTCTCAGAAGAAAACAAGAGGGCACGAGAGCAGGAGGTCCATATGAAAAGTGTGGTCCCTTGAGGAGGTGCTCCCTGGACCAAGTGACAAGACATGGCTTCCCAGGGCACAGCTGCCCCGAGACTCAGCATAAATGTCTGGGCTGTGAGCCCATTGATTCTGGGAAGGGTACCAGTACAAGGTGAACAGATGCTCCATACTTTGAGTCAGGCAAGCCAGGAGCCAAGCACTGACAATCAGCCTGCGTTACACCCTCATGTTTCACAGGGCAGGAGCCTCGGGGGGGGGATGGGGCCTGCCCTGAGGTCACAGCAGAGAAGGTTTGCTGCTGGAGGGCCATACACAGGACAGCTGTATAGAATGTGATCAAAGGCTCTCTGGTGCTTCATGCCATTCAAAACCAGAGGCTCTTAAATAGCCCGAGGGTAAGATACCACCAAATCCTTGCTAAAATTTCTAAGCCCATCCTCAGATCCCAAATTTTGCACAGATTGCCAAAAGTTTCATGGGCTTCTGGTCAAGGACCCGATTCATCTGGACTGCTCAGTGCACAGCAAGATTGCCAGGACAGGGCCTAGGGATCTTGCCCACACAACTGTCCCTGACATTTGCTCCTGGAGAACCACCTGCCCAGCTACTGACATCTCCTCCTTCCCTCTAATCAGGCTAAATGCAACTGGGAGAAAGGCAACACAAAAGGAGGCAAATGTGGAAAAATAAACCCGACAGTGCTGTCTCCCCCAGCCAAGACTAAGAGTTCATGAGTCTAGCCACTGCACTGACCTGAGAGCCCCCACACATCACAAGGAGCACAGAGAGCACACAGGCCATCAGATACACCTGACCTCAATTTCCTTCTGAGAGAGCACTCAGGGGCCTCCCTGGGATCTGGAGGTGTCAACAATTCACTGCATTGTGGCTTATGCCACAAAGCAATTTTGAACAAGGATTATAGTACCAGTAAACTTTAAGCACTGCTTTAAGGCCAATCACTTTACGTTTAACGAGAGAGGAATTGGAACTTCCGTGGTGGCGCAGTGGTTGGGAATCCGCCTGCCAATGCAGGGGACATGGGTTTGATCCCTTGTCTGGGAAGATCCCACATGCCGCCGAGCAACTAAGCCCGTGCTCCACAATTACTGAGCCTGCGCTCTAGAGTTCACGAACTACGACTACTGAGCCCGTGTGCCATGACTACTGACGCCCACACGCCTAGAGCCTGTGCTTGGCAACAAGAGAAGCCACCACAATGAGAAGCCTGCTCACCGCAACTAGAGAAAGCCTGTGCACAGCAACGAAGACCCAACGCACCTAAAATCAAATAAATAAATTAATGAATTTAAAAAAAGAGAGAGAAGAATGGGATATTTTAAACAGAGACATATGAGCCCTTTAAAGGGCAAAAAAATGTTGCTTGCAGCTTTTCGAATGGAAAAGGAAACAAAAAATGACTGGGTTTGCTGTTTTCCTTGAATTTGTCTAGTACTAGCACTAGATAATATTGACGATCTTCATGGTTGATCACAAACAACATGATGCTGTAATGTTCAAAGTGTTCGTGAAACTATTTTAATCTCATGATTTACTCTGGAACAATTGTGTTGACATAGGTACTGATGGTGTAAAAGCAAAGGTGGCAGAAGTGCTGGCACCTTAACCCAAATCAGGGAGTGGCACCAAACTGTACTAGTTGGGCTTGTATTCACTATCATATACTTGTATTAACAGTGCCAGTTCCAGTTAAGAATGTTCTGTCTTCAACAGTAAAAATGATTTATGTTAGTAAATCTTGACCATTAAAATGGAATATTTTATAGTGTTTGATGAAATTCAACAAACAAACATCACACATCTGTATATCAAAGTGAATGGGAAAAAGTTAGATCAGATACTGATAAAGAGGAAGTGGATGATATGGATGATAGATGTGAAAAATTAGCTAAAATGTAGCACAGAAAAGAAACGGTCAGAAATTGTGAATGAGAAGTTTATGGACCTAGAGTCTGCTGGTGGCTTGATTTTGGACTTTGCAGCCTCCAGAACTGGGAGAAATAAACGTCTGTTGTTTAAGCCACCCAGCCTGTGGTAGTTTGTTATAGTCCCTTGAGCCAAGACATATTTTGGTACCAAGAAGTAGCAAATACCTAAATATGTGGAAGTGGCCTTGGAATTGGAGAGTAGGTAAAGGCTGAAAGAGATTTGAAGTGCATGCTAAAAAAGAGCTGAGATCACCAAAAAGGCCTTTCAGCCCTTACCTATTAAAAGTGATTTGGGCGATGGGTCAGAAAGAAAAGAGGCACACTGGAGAGGAAATCTCCATCTTTGTAGAGAATACAGAAATAATCATGAACAGATAGAAATATGGACGTTAAAGGCTATTCTGGTGAGGTCTCAAACAGAAATGAGGAACACATTATTAGAAATTGGAGGAGAGGCTATTCTTATTATAAAGTGGCAAAGAACTCGACTGAACTGTGTTCTAGTGTTTTTTGGAAGGTAGACTTGTGAGTGATGAAACTGAATATTCATCTGAGGAGATCTCTGAACAAAGTTTGGAAGAAGTAGTTTGGTTCGTCATCACCGGTCACAGTAAAACACATCAGGAGAGAGAGAAATTGAAGACCAAATTTTTAAGCAAAAAGAAATCAGAACGTAGAGATTTGGAAACTTCTCAGCCTATCCATATTTGAAAGTGAGAAAGCTTGTTCTGAAGAAAACTCGAAGGGTGTAGCAGGTGTGCTATTAATTTAATTAGTCCTCTCAGCAGAGGCCAGGAATAGAGAAGGATTAAACCAGCAGGGACACTGCCAGTTTGAACTAAAGGGGAAAGAGAAAGCCGGGCAGAATGAGGGAAGGCTGTCAGAATTCTTGGATTCTACAGAATAGGAGACTAGAGCAATTCGGCTGTGAATGTGTACTCCTCTTTTTTTTTTTGCGGTACGTGGACCTCTCACTGTTGTGGCCTCTCCTGTTGCGGAGCACAGGCTCTGGACGCGCAGGCTCAGCGGCCATGGCTCACCGGCCCAGCCGCTCCGCGGCATGTGGGATCTTCCTGGACCGGGGCACGAACCCGTGTCTCCTGCATCGGCAGGGGGACTCTCAACCACTGCGCCACCAGGGAAGCCCTGTGTTCTCCTCTTGAAGAAAAGGGAAGAAGGACCCCAAAGGTGACTCCGAGGTCATCGGGTCTGTCAAT
>NW_021703782.1:25861033-25863948 GCF_005190385.1 Monodon monoceros | reverse complement strand
AAAACAGCAAACCCAGTCATTTTTTGTTTCCTTTCCCATTTGAAAAGCTGCAAGCAACATTTTTTTGCCCTTTAAAGGGCTCATATGTCTCTGTTTAAAATATCCCATTCTTCTCTCTCTTTTTTAAAATTCATTAATTTATTTATTTGTTTTTAGCTGCATTGGGTCTTCGTTGTTGTGCGCAGGCTTTCTCTAGTTGCGGTGACCAGGCTTCTCATTGCGGTGGCTTCTCTTGTTGCGGACCACGGGCTCTAGGCGCGCAGGCGTCAGTAGTCATGGCACACGGCCTCAGTAGTCATAGTTCGTGGGCTCTAGAGCGCAGGCTCAGTAATTGTGGAGCACAGGCTTAGTTGCTCGCCGGCATGTGGGATCTTCCCAGACAAGGGATCAAACCCATGTCCCCTGCATTGGCAGGCGGATTCCCAACCACTGCGCCAGCACGGAAGTTCCAATTCCTCTCTCTTTAAACGTAAAGTGATTGGCCTTAAAGCAGTGCTTAAAGTTTACTGGTACTATAATCCTTGTTCAAAATTGCTTTGTGGCATAAGCCACAATGCAGTGAATTGTTGACACCTCCAAATCCCAGGGAGGCCCCTGAGTGCTCTCTCAGGAGGAAATTGAGGTCAGGTGTATCTGATGGCCTGTGTGCTCTCTGTGCTCCTTGTGATGTGTGGGGGCTCTCAGGTCAGTGCAGTGGCTAGACTCATGAACTCTTACTCTTGGCTGGGGGAGACAGCACTGTCGGGTTTATTTTTCCACATTTGCCTGCTTTTGTGTTGCCTTTCTCCCAGTTGCATTTAGCCTGATTAGAGGGAAGGAGGAGATGTCAGTAGCTGGGCAGGTGGTTCTCCAGGAGCAAATGTCAGGGACAGTTGTGTGGGCAAGATCCCTAGGCCCTGTCCTGGCAATCTTGCTGTGCACTGAGCAGTCCAGATGAATCGGGTCCTTGACCAGAAGCCCATGAAACTTTTGGCAATCTGTGCAAAATTTGGGATCTGAGGATGGGCTTAGAAATTTTAGCAAGGATTTGGCGGTATCTTACCCTCGGGCTATTTAAGAGCCTCTGGTTTTGAATGGCATGAAGCACCAGAGAGCCTTTGATCACATTCTATACAGCTGTCCTGTGTATGGCCCTCCAGCAGCAAACCTTCTCTGCTGTGACCTCAGGGCAGGCCCCATCCCCCCCGAGGCTCCTGCCCTGTGAAATATGAGGGTGTAACGCAGGCTGATTGTCAGTGCTTGGCTCCTGGCTTGCCTGACTCAAAGTATGGAGCATCTGTTCACCTTGTACTGGTACCCTTCCCAGAATCAATGGGCTCACAGCCCAGACATTTATGCTGAGTCTCGGGGCAGCTGTACCCTGAGAAGCCATGTCTTGTCACTTGGTCCAGGGAGCACCTCCTAAACGGACCACACTTTTCATATGGGCCTCCTGCTCTCATGCCCTCTTGTTTTCTTCTGAGGCAGGTGGTTGTGATGGCCAGTACTGTGGGGTTTTGTGACCTCAGAGCAGACACTGGAGGCTGACTGACCCCACAGAGGTGGACAAGGATGTGGCCTCAGGCAATGGGTCCCTTCTTGGGTTTCTGCCTCTCCTCCCTGACACCTGACCCTTGCCCTCAAAAGCTCACCTTTCTGTTGTAGTTGCCTCACCAGGGGGCAGTGATGGGCTTTGCCCTGCTGACCTATGCCCTCGGGGTAGGTGGCCACAGCCTGGCTTGTCACACACTGGGGAAATCCTACACTGGGGAAGTCAGGATGGTGCCTTGCTGGGCTTGGAACCCAGGTAGAAAGGTAGATGGTGTGGGTCTGAGGGACTGATGCCCCAGCCCCAGGACAGGTGACTTCTCCTGGGAGAGGTTGCCCATGGCCCC
Source organism: Monodon monoceros (assembly GCF_005190385.1). Classification (NCBI taxonomy): domain Eukaryota; kingdom Metazoa; phylum Chordata; class Mammalia; order Artiodactyla; family Monodontidae; genus Monodon; species Monodon monoceros. Next base: position 25,862,074 of record NW_021703782.1, on the reverse strand, counting down.
CTTTGGCCCCTCACCCCTGCAGAGGTGCTGATAGACGCCCCTGCAGGTCACAGCCTCTGTGCATAGGATCCGCCCAGTATCACATGAGAAGCCGGGCCCAGGAGCCTTGCTCTCTCTGAGAGCAGCTGGTCATCCCACACTGAGGGGCGTCTTCTTGGACAGAGGGCACATAGCTGACCTGCAACTGACCTATGGACTCTTCTCTGGGCTTTACCCCTGAATTTACCTCCATTCTTGTCTCCTGTCTCATGGCCCCTGCCTTTTCCTCCAGACACCGGAGATCTCCAGGCTTGGGTGGAGTATGGCATGTTGTCAAGCTCAGTGGTGTCCACCTCACCAGCCCACTGGAATCAAGCCCCAGGAAGCCTCTGAGAGAGTAAGACCAAGGACTTTAAGCAGACTAGGGTTAATGTTAAGGAGCATAGATTGTAAGATGAGGAATTTCACTAGTGTTTTTCAATCCGTAAGAAGAATGAAATGAAATCTGCAGAATTGAAACTTTCACAGACATCAAGAAATAGTAGTTTACAGGCCCCAAGAAATAATAGTTTAACGAGTGACACATTCACAGAATCAGAGAAAGGACCACCATCCACAGGGTGTGCAAAAGAGGTGCCTAATCCCAGGAGTAGCAGCGAGGCAGGTGCTGGGCAACTTCTTGTATGTAATATTCACCAAAGGGAACCTTGGCCAGTGATACCAGGGAAAGGCTATCATGGTGAAGGTGCACTCATCTCCAACACCCTCACTTGAAATCAAACTACTGGCTGAAGAAACAGACTTGACAGAGACTTTGGCCCCCTGGCCTGGGTTCTCCCTACAAAATGTCATGTTTCTCCAAGAACAGGGCACAATTTTCTGAAAGGAAAATTGAAAGGAGTCACAATTTTCCGAATCACAGACTGTGTATCTTAACGGTACAGCTATTATAAATTTGTACCTTTGTTTGAAGGGAATTGTTAAGTGGTGGGTAGGGAGTGATGTGTTCCAGGGAGGATTTGGGCCCTCTGGCTTGCAGGTGACCCTCTTATCAGACAGGGC
>NW_021703782.1:25857234-25860933 GCF_005190385.1 Monodon monoceros | reverse complement strand
CCTTAACCCAAATCAAGGAGTGGCACCAAACTGTACTAGTTGGGCTTGTATTCACTATCATATACTTGTATTAACAGTGCCAGTTCCAGTTAAGAATATTCTGTCTTCAACAGTAAAAATGATTTATGTTAGTAAATCTTGACCATTGAAATTGAACATTTTATAGTGTATGATGAAATTCAACATACAAACGTCACACATCTGTATATCAAATTGAATGGGAAAAAGTTAGATCAGGTACTGATAAAGAGGAAGTGTATGACATGGATGATAGATGTGAAAAATTAGCTAAAATGTAGCACAGAAAAGAAATGGTCAGAAATTATGAATGAGAAGTTTATGGACCTAGAGTCTGCTGGTGGCTTGATTTTGGACTTTGCAGCCTCCAGAACTGTGAGAAATAAACGCCTGTTGTTTAAGCCACCCAGTCTGTGGTAGTTTGTTATAGTCCCTTGAGCTAAGACATAGTTTGGTACCAAGAAGTAGCAAGTGCCTAAATATGTGGAAGTGGCCTTGGAATTGGAGGGTAGGTAAAGGCTGAAAGAGATTTGAAGTGCATGCTAAAAAAAAGCTGAGATCACGATAAATGCCCTCCAGCCCTTACCTATTAAAAGTGATTCTGGCGATGGCTCAGAAAGAAAAGAGGCACACTGGAGAGAAAATCTCCATCTTTGTAGAGAATACAGAAATAATCATGAACAGATAGAAATATGGACGTTAAAGGCTATTCTGGTGAGGTCTCAAACAGAAATGAGGAACACGTTATTAGAAATTGGAGGAGAGGCTATTCTTATTATAAAGTGGCAAAGAACTCGACTGAACTGTGTTCTAGTGTTTTTTGGAAGGTAGACTTGTGAGTGATGAAACTGAATATTCATCTGAGGAGATCTCTGACAAAGTTTGGAAGAAGTAGCTTGATTCCTCATCACCGCTCACAGTAAAACACATCAGGAGAGAGAGAAATTGAACACCAAATTGTTAAGTAAAAAGAAATCAGAACTTAGAGATTTGGAAACTTCTCAGCCTATCCATATTTGAAAGTGAGAAAGCCTGTTCTGAAGAAAACTCGAAGGGTGTAGCAGGTGTGCTATTAATTTAATTAGTCCTCTCAGCAGAGGCCAGGAATAGAGAAGGATTAAACCAGCAGGGACACTGCCAGTTTGAACTAAAGGGGAAAGAGAAAGCCGGGCAGAATGAGGGAAGGCTGTCAGAATTCTTGGATTCTACAGAATGGAAGACTAGAGCAATTCGGCTGTGAATGTGTACTCCTCTTGAAGAAAAGGGAAGCAAGACCCCAAAGGTGATTCCGAGGTCATCGGGTCTGTCAATCCTACCACAGGTCCATGGGGCCTCAGTTTCAAAGTGTGAGATTGTCACCCTCACAGAGAGTCATGGTGTAGGTGGAGGCCCTACAGAGAGCTTCAGTGTGGGTGGCACCCCACCAAGCTGAAGGAGTGGGGCTGCCCCACCGAGCTGTGGGCATGATGTTGCCACCCCAGTGGGCCTGGATGGCAAAGCCTCAAGCCAAAGAGGATTACTCTCGCACCTTAAGATCTAATGGGATTGGCCTTGCTAGGCTTTGGACTTGCTTGGAAACTGTCATCATTTCCCTCTTTCCTATTTCTTCCTTTCGGAGTAGGGATGTCTATTATAGGCCAGTCCCATCATCGTATTTGGAAACACTGAACTTGTTTGGGTCACAGATTTACAACTACAGAGAAATTGTGCCTCAGGATGAATAGTACCTCCAGTCTCCCCCATATGTGATTTCGATGGTGTTTAGATCAGACTTCGGACTTTAAATTTTACAGTTGATGTTGGGATGAGTTAAGGCTTTTGAGGCTGTTGGGATAGAATGAATGTATTTTGCATACAATAAACACACAAATTTTGGGTACCAGGGGCAGAATGCTATGGACGTGTATCCCCCCCACCAATTCTTATGTTGAAGCCCTAACCTTCAATGTATTTGGGGATAGGGCCTTTGGGAGGTAATTAGGTCATGGGAATGGAGCTTTCATAGTGGGTTTAGTGCCCTTAGAAGAAAAGACACAAGAGAGATCCGTCTTTCTCTCTGCCACGTGAGGACACAGAAAGACAACCATCTGAAAAGTAGGAAGAGAGCTCTCACCAGGAACTGAATATGGCACCTTGCTCTTGGCCTTTCAACCTTCAGGAATGTTAAGAAATTACCGTCTGTTTTTCAAGCCACCAGGTCTATGGCATTTTGTTATAGCCGTCCAAGCTGATGAAGACATAGAGAATATATAAGATGGTCTAATATACATATATCCAGGGTTCTAGAAGTAGAGGCAGGAGAGAATGAGTAGAAGTAACATTTGAAAAAGATAATATTATGTTCTAGATGAGATGAAGAATGTGTTATCACTTAATGAAGCAAAATAGATCACATGGAGGATAAATTTTTTTAACCTGAAACTAATCACACGTCAAGAAGCTGGAGAACACAAAAGACAAAAGACAATCTTAAAAAAAAACAATTAGCAAGGAAACTGATCACCCACCATAAAAGGGTGTACTGATGGCATAATTTGAAGAAACAGTAACAAAAGCCATATTCGATGGAATAAATATTCAAAGTTCTGAAAGGAAAAACTTTTCCTCTGGAACTGATTACCCTGTCACATTATAATTTATAAAAGTTCACCAACAAGGGAACTGATAAATTATTTGTAATGTATGCATACAATGCAAAATTATGAATAATTAAAAAATTAAAGAACATCTAATATATCCATTTTTCTTAAAGGAAGAATGTTGAAAGAAGAAGGCAAAGGCAATATGATTTACATGACACCATATATAACCCAAAATATTTTTATTATACGTAATTGTGATTATCTACAGCTGTGCTAAAAGCATAAACATTTTTATAAGATGGATATTTACCAAGTTCTTGGCGGTGACTCTCTTTCTCATTGTTGGTGAGAGTGTAAAATGGGACAACCCTTAGGGAAAACAATATGAGGGTTCCTCAAAAAATTAAAAATAGGGGCTTCCCTGGTGGTGCAGTGGTTGAGGATCTGCCTGCAAATGCAGGGGACACGGGTTCGAGTCATGGTCTGGGAAGATACCACATGCCGCGGAGCAACTAGGCCCGTGAGCCACAACTACTGAGCCTGCGCGCCTGGAGCCTGTGCTCCGCAACGAGAGGCCGCGGCAGTGAGAGGTGCACCACGATGAAGAGAGTGGCCCCCACTCGCCGCAACTAGAGTAAGTCCTCGCACAGAAACGAAGACCCAACACAGCCAAAAATAAAAATGTAATAAATTTTTAAAAAATTAAAAATATAACTACCATGTGATCCAGCAGTCCCACTTCTGGGTTTGTATGCAAAAGAATTCAAAGCAGGATCTCAAACAGATATTTGCACACCCACATTCATCGTAACATTATCCAAAATACCCAAGATGTGAAGAAACCCAAATGTCCATCAACAGATGAACGGATAATGGGGTCTGTAAATACAATGAAATATTTCCTTCCTTGAAATAAAAGGAAACCATGTCTCATGCTACAACATGGATAAACCTCTAAGACATTATGCTAAGTGAAATAAGCCACTCATAAAAGGACATGTCATAGCCACTCACATGAAGTATCTAGAGTAGTTAAAATCATAGAAACATATAAAGGTGATTGTCAAGATCTCAGGGAGGAGGAGGGAGAATTAGGGAG
>NW_021703782.1:25855942-25857134 GCF_005190385.1 Monodon monoceros | reverse complement strand
GGAAATAACTACTGCAGAGCAGAATAAAGAAAAAAGAATGAAAAGAACTGAGGACAGTCTCAGAGACCTCTGGGACAACATTAAACGCACCAACATTCAAATTATAGGGGTTCCAGAAGAAGAAGAAAAAACAAAAGGGACTGAGAAAATATTTGAAGAGATTATAGTTGAAAACTTCCCTAATATGGGAAAGGAAATAGTTAATCAAGTCCAGGAAGCACAGAGAGTCCCATACATGATAAATCGAAGGAGAAACACACCAAGACACATATTAATCAAACTGTCAAAAATTAAATACACAGAAAACATATTAAAAGCAGCAAGGGAAAAACAACAAATAACACACAAGGGAATCCCCATAAGGTTAACAGCTGATCTTTCAGCAGAAACTCTGCAAGCCAGAAGAGACTGGCAGGACATACTTCAAGTGATGAAGGAGAAAAACCTGCAACCAAGATTACTCTACCCAGCAAGGATCTCATTCAGATTTGATGGAGAAATTAAAACCTTTACAGACAAGCAAAAGGTGAGAGAGTTCAGCACCACCAAACCAGCTTTACAACAAATGCTAAAGGAACTTCTCTAGGCAAGAAACACAAGAGAAGGAAAAGACCTACAATAACAAACCAAAAGCAATTAAGAAAATGGGAATAGGAACATACATATCAATAATTACCTTAAATGTAAATGGATTAAAGGCTCCCACCAAAAGACACAGACTGGCTGAATGGATACAAAAACAAGACCCATATATATGCTGTCTACAAGAGACTCACTTCAGACCTAGGGACACATACACACTGAAAGTGAGGGGATGGAAAAAGATATTACATGCAAATGGAAATCAAAACAAAGCTGGTGTAGCAATTCTCATATCAGACAAAATAGATTTTAAAATAAAGACTATTACAAGAGACAAAGAAGGACATTACATAATGATCAAGGGATCGATCCAAGAAGAAGATATAACAATTGTAAATATTTATGCACCCAACGTAGGAGCACCTCAATACATAAGGCAAATACTAACAGCCATAAAACGGGAAAGCAACAGTAACATATTCATAGTAGGGGACTTTAACACCCCACTTTCACCAATGGACAGATCATCCAAAATGAAAATAAATAAGGAAACACAAGCTTTTAATGATACATTAAACAAGATGGACTTATTTGATATTTATAGGACATT
>NW_021703782.1:25854868-25855842 GCF_005190385.1 Monodon monoceros | reverse complement strand
GTAAATTTAAGAAAATTGATATCGTATCAAGTATCTTTTCCAACCACAACGCTATAAGACAAGATATCAATTACAGGAAAAGATCTGTAAAAAATACAAACACATGGAGGCTAAACAATACACTACTTAATAACGAAGTGTTCAATGAAGAAATCAAAGAGGAAATAAAAAAATACCTAGAAACAAATGACAATGGAGACACAACAACCCAAAACCTATGGGATGCAGCAAAAGCAGTTCTAAGAGGGAAGTTCATAGCAATACAATCCTACCTTAAGAAACAGGAAACATCTCAAATAAACCACCTAAACTTGCACCTAAAGCAATTAGAGAAAGAAGAACAAAATAAAAACCCCAAACTTAGCAGAAGGAAAGAAATCATAAAGATCAGATCAGAAATAAATGAAAAAGAAATGAAGGAAACGATAGCAAAGATCAATAAAACTAAAAGCTGGTTCTTTGAGAAGATAAACAAAATTGATAAACCATTAGCCAGACTCCTAAGGAAAAAAAGGAAGAAGACTCAAATAAATGGAATTACAGATGAAAAAGGAGAAGTAACAACTGATACTGCAGAAATGCAAAAGATCATGAGAGATTACTACAAGCAACTCTATGCCAATAAAATGGACAACCTGGAAGAAATGGACAAATTCTTAGAAATGCACAACGTGCCAAGACTGAATCAGGAAGAAATAGAAAATATGAACAGACCAATCACAAGCACTGAAATTGAAACTGTGATTAAAAATCTTCCAACAGGGCTTCCCTGGTGGTGCAGTGGTTGGGAGTACGCCTGCCGATGCATGGGGCGTGGATTCGTGTCCTGGTCTGGGAGGATCCCGTGTGCCGTGGAACGGCTGGGCCCGTAAGCCATGTCTGCTGAGCCTGCGCGTCTGGAGCCTGGTACTCCGCGGTGGGAGAGGCCACAACAGTGAGAGGCCCGCATACGGCAAAAAAAAAAAAAAAAAAAA
>NW_021703782.1:25821079-25854768 GCF_005190385.1 Monodon monoceros | reverse complement strand
TTTTCACTGTGTCCTCACATGGTGGAGAGAGACAGAAAAACTTCTCTGGTTTCTTCTTATAGGGGCACTAATAGGCCTTAATCCTCATGACATCATTTAATCTAATTACCTGCCAAAGGCCCCATCTCCAAATACCATCACTTTGTTAGAGCTTGAGTTTTGGGGGGACAGAATTCAGTTGATAGCCTCATTCTTCTAACAGTATAAAATATGACTAACAAAGAAAGCTCATCATTAAATTATCTCTTTTCTAGCAATACATAGATATTTACTTGCTTTTTATAAACAATTTATACATTTTAAGATAAATGAATTAAAGATTTTAAAAAGTCAGGTAGAACATGATAAGAAATTGTGGGTACAAGCCTGTTGAAACAAAAACACATAAACTCCCCAGTTGCATTGTCTCAAAAATTCAGTTAGAGTTCTAAGGTCTGATTTAGGTTCTGCTACATCCAGCCTTTCCACCTCTGGTTCATGCCATTTGCTCTACTACAACAATAGGATGGGGTGGTATGCTAAAATTAGGCTATTAAAAAAACCATTAGAAAACAGATACCTTGCTAAACTGAATGTTTATTTGGTGTGAATTGAGGCTGTTTATTCTTTAAGATATGATTCATATTAAAACTTGTCAGGACACAGTAAATTAACTAAAAGTAACTTGGGGAAAAGTTTTATTTTTTACTGAGATAAAATTAACCGTTTTAACTCGTAAAATTCAATAGCATTTAGTACATTCACAATGTTGTGCAACCCTTACTTCTATGGGGTTCAAAAATATTTTTATTGCTTTAAAGGGAAACCCTACCGATACCTTCTTCTACCTAACCCCTGGGCAATCACCAGTCTGCTTTCTGTCTCTATAGATATATCTATTTGGATATTTCATATAAGTGTAAATTATACAGTATGTGACCATTTATGTCTGGCTTCTTTCACATAGCATAATTTTCAAGGTTCACCCATATTGTACTATGTATCATTATGTCATTTCTTTTTTCTTCCCATCTTTAATGAGGTATAGTAGAGAAATAAAAATATATTTAAGACATACAACTTGATGTTTTCATATACATATACATGTTTGAAATAATTGCCACGATCAAGCCAATTAACATATCCATCACCTCATATACTTAACATTTTCTTTTTTCTTTCTTTATGGTGAGAACACTTCAGATTTACCCTCTTAGCAAATTACAAGTACACAATACAGCATTGTTAACTATATGCACATTGTTGTACACTAGATTTCCAGAAATTATTCACGTTGCATAACTGAAACTTTGTACTTCTTGTACTTCTTGATCAATACCTGCCAATTTTCCCATCCCCTCATCTCCTGTCAACCACTGTTCTGCACCCCACTTCTATGACTATTTTAGATTCTACATAAAAGTAGTATCATGAAGTGTTTGTAGCTGTCTTTCTGTATCTGGCTTATTTCACTTAGCATAATCTCTTTCAGGTTCATCCATGTTGTCACAAATAGCAGCATTTCCTTCATTTTAAAGGCTGCATAATATTCCATTGTATACAGGCATGCCTTGAAGATATTTGGTTTGGTTTGGTTCCAGACCACCAAAATAAAGCAAATATTAGAACAAAACAAGCCACATGAATTTTTTGGTTTACTAGTGCATATAAAAGTTATGTGTATGCTATATTACAGTCTGTTAATGTACGATAGCATTATGTCTAAAAAACCAATGTACATACCTTAATTTTAAAGTAATGCTAATTGGGAAAATTGCACCAGTGGACTTACTCAATGCAGGATTGCCACAAACCTTCAATCTGTAGACAATGTAGTATCTGCAAAGCACAATAAAACGAGATATGCCTGTTTATGTACTACATTCTATTTATCCATTCATGGATCTACAGACTCTTAGGTTGATCCAATATCTTGGCTACTGTGAAAAGTAAGCATGGAAGTGCATATGTCTATTCGTGATACCGATTTCATTTCCTTTTGCTGCATACCCGGAAGTGGGATTGCTGAATTATAAGGTAGTTGTATTTTTAATTTTTTGAGGAACTTCAATACTGTTTTCCTTAGTGGCTGTATCAATTTACATACCCAACAAAAGTGCCGAGGGTTCCTTTTTCTCTACATCCTCATCAACACTTGTTATCTTTTGTCATTTTGGTAATCACCATTTAAACAAGTGTGAGGTGATATCTCATTGTGGTTTGACTTGCATTTCTCTGACAGTTAGTGATGTTGAGAACCTTTCCATACATCTGTTGGGCATTTATATGCCTCCTTTGGAGAAATGTCTATTCAAGTCCTTTGCCCATTTTTTAAAATAAATTTATTTATTTATTTATTTATTTTTGGCTGCATTGGGTCTTTGTTGCTGAGCGTGGGCTTTCTCTAGTTGAGGCGAGTGGGGGCTACTCTGTTGTGGTGCATGGGCTTCTCATTGTAGTGGCTTCTCTCATTGCAGAGCACGGTCTCAAGGTGCGTGGGCTTAAGGTATTATGGCTCCCAGGCTCTAGAGCGCAGGCTCAGTAGTTGTGGTGTGTGGGCTTAGTTGCTCCACAGCATGTGGGATCTTCCCAAACCAGGGCTCAAACCTGTGTTCCCTGCATTGGCAGGCAGAATCTTAGCCACAGCACCACCAGGGAAGTCCCCCATTGGGATTTTTAATAGGGATTGTGTTGAATCTGTGGATCACTTTGTGTAGTGTGGATATTTTAATGATAGTAAATCCTCCAGTTCATGAACATGGGATGTCTTTCCATATTATCAGTGTCTTCTTTAAGTTTCCTCATCAATTTTTTATACTTTTCAATGTATAGATCTTTCACCTCTTTGGCTAAATTTATTCTTAAGTATTTTATTCTTTGTACTGAAAATAAGAATGGGGTTGTTTTCTTAATTTCCTTTTTTGGGTAGGTCATTCCTCTTGTATAATGACTTTTATGTGCTGATTTTATATCCTGCAACTTTACTAAACTCATTTATGGGTTCTCACAGTTTTTATTGCTGTTGTTGAATCTTTAGGATTTTCTACATGTATGATCATGTCATCTGCAAACAGAAGTAATTTTACTTCTTCCTTTCTGCTTTAGATGCATTTTATTTCTTTTTCTTGCCTAATTCCTCAGTCTTCTAGTGGTATGTTGAATAGAAGTGGTAAGTGTGGACATTCTTGCGTTCTTCCTGATATTAGAGGGACAGCTTTCAGTTTTTCACTGTTGAGTAAGATGTTTGCTGTGGTCTTTTCTTTTTCATATGCCTTTTTTGTGTTGAGGTACATTCCTTCTACACCTAATTTGTTTAGAGTTTTTATCATGAAAGGATGCTGAATTTTGTCAAATCCTTTTCTGCCTCTATTGAGATGACCATATGATTTTTCCTTCATTTTGTTAATGTGGTGTATCACACTGGTTGATTTGTGTATGTTGAACCATGCTTGCATCCCAGGAATAAATCTGACTTGAGCATGGGGTATGATAATTTTAGTTTATTGTTGAAATTGGTTTGCTAATATTTTGTTGAGGATTTTTGCATCTATGTTTATCAAAGTTATTGTCTGTAATTTTCTTTTCTTGTAGTATCCATGTCTGGCTTTGGTATCAGGGTAATGCTAGCCTTTTAAAATTACTTTGAAAGTGTTCCATCCTATCCAATTTTTTGGATGAGTTTGAAAAGGATTGGTATTAATTCTTCTTCAAATATTTGGCAAAATTCGCCAGGGAAGCCATCTGGTCCTGGATTTTCTATTTTGTTTTTTTTTTAAATTATTGATTCAATCTCCTTATTTGTTATTGGTCTATTCAGACTTTCTATGTAATCTTGATTCAGTGTTGGTAGGTTGTATGTTTCTAGGAATTTATCCATTTCTTCTAGATTATCCTATTTGATGGCATAATTGATAATGGTCCCTTATGATTCCTTTATTTCTGAGGCATCACTTGTATCGTCTCCTCTTTAATTTCTGATTTTATTGAGTTATCTTCTGTATTTTTTTCTTAATTCGTCTAGCCAAGAGTCTTTCAAATTAATCTTTTCAGAAAACACCACTTAGTTTTGTTTCTATTTTCTATTGTTTTTCTATTCTCTATTTAATTTATTTCTGCTCTAATCTTTACAATTTCCTTCCTTCTGCTAAATTTGAGATTACTTTTTTCTTCTTTTTCTAGTTGCTTGAGGCATAAAGTTAGATTGTTTATTTCAGGTTTTACTTCTCCTTTAATGTATGCATTTATCACTATAAATTTCTCTTGTAGTACTGCTTTTGCTGCATCCCGCAAGTCTTGGTGTGTTGTGTTTCATTTTAGTTTGTCTCAAGATTCTTTTTAAATTCCCCTTTGATTTTCGCTTTGACACAATGGTTGCTCAAGACGGTATTATTCAACATGATAAATATAATTAACATTGTTGTTTGTTATATATGAAAGTTAAGAGAGTAAATCCTAAGAGTTCTCATCACAAGGAAAACATTTTTTCTTTTTGTTTTATTTTCTGCCCATATAAGATGATGTTCACTAAACTTACTGTGGTAATCATTTCTTGATGTACATAAGTCAAATCTTTATGCTGTACACCTTAAACTTATGCAGGGCTCTATGCAGTTATATCTCAAAACTGGAAGGGGGGAAAAGAGTATATTGTTTAGTTTCCATATATTAGTAAATTTTCTCTTTTTCTTTAAAAAAAATTTTTTTTTTAATTTTATTTTTTGGCTGCGTTGCGTTTTCGTTGCTGCCTGCGGGCTTTCTCTCGTTGTCATGAGCAGGGGCTACTCTTGTCTGTGGTACACGGGCTTCTCATTGCTGTGGCTTCTCTTGTTGTGGAGCACAGGCTTTAGGTTCACAAGCTTCAGTAGTTGCAGCACTCGGGTTCAGTAGTTGCTGCATGTGGGCCCTAGAGTGCAGGCTCAGTAGTTGTGGTGCATGGGCTTAGTTGCTCTGCATCATGTGAGATCTTCACAGACCAGGGATTGAACCCATATCCCCTGCATTGGAAGGCAGATTCTTAACCACTGTGCCACCATGGAAGTCCACATTTTCCTGTTTTGTTACTATTATGGCATTTCAAGTTTCATACCATTTTGGTCAGGTAAGATACTTGAAATTATTTCAGACTTTTAAAATTTGTTAAGACTTGATTTTGGACTAACATATTATCTATCCTGGAGAATATTGTGTGTGTACTTGAAATGAATGTGTATGTGCTGCTGTTGGAAGAAATGTTTTGTATATGTCTGTAAGGACCATATGGTCCATAGTGTTGTTTAAGTCATGTTTGTTTACTAATTTTCTCTCAGGGTGTTCTATCCATTATTGTGAGTGGGTTATTGAAGTCCCTTACTATTCTTGTGCTGCAATCAATCTCTCCATTTAATTTCGATATTTGCTTTAGACCTTTAGGTGCTCTGATGGTGGATGCATATATTATTGTTATATCCTCCTGTTGAGTTGACTCTTTTATTATCATATAGAAACCTTCTTTGTCTATACAGACAATTTTTGACTTAATGTCTATTTTGTCTGCTATGCATATAGGAACTCTCACTTTGTTTTGGTTGCCATTTGCATGGAGTATCTTTTTCCATCCCTTCACTTTGAGCCTATATGTATCTTTAAATCTAAAATGAGTCTCTTGTAGACAGCATAGGGTTGGATATTGTTTTATCCATTCAGCCACTCTATGCCTTTTGATTGGGAAGATTTATCCATTTATATTAAACTAATTATCCATCAGTTAGGACTTACTATTGCTATTTTGTTAATCGTCTTATGTCTGGTTTGCAGCTGTTTTGTCCTCTTTCTCTCTAGCTTTATTTCATTGTTGTTTGATTACTTTTTGGAGTGATTTACTTTGATCCTTTTCTCTTTATCTTTTGTTTATTTATAATAGGCCTTTTCTTTGTGGTTAGCTCAAGGCTACATAGAAATTTTGTAGTTCTAAACATCTATTCTTTTACTCTCACCCAAATTGTGTGTCCTTATAGTCAGTTCCCTTCTTTTTATATTGTTAAAAATTTTAACTTTTATATCAGGGTTAAACTACTTTATACACCACCATTACAGTGTAATTATGCTATATTTGTGTGTGTGCGTGTATGAGTTTACCAGTGAAATTTATGTTTTTGTTTGCTTTTGCATTTCTGTTAACATGTTTTCATTTCAAAGTGGTCTCCCTTAAGCATTCTTATAAGGCAGGTCTGGTAGTGATGAACTCTCTTAGATTTTGTTGACTGTATTTCTCCTTTATTTTCAAACCATAATTTTGCTAGGTATGGTCATTTTTGCTCACAGCTTTTTTTGTTTTTTCAGTACTTTGAATATATCATCCAAATCTCTCCTGGCTTGTAAGGATTCTGCTGAGAAATTCAAAAATTGTTTTCTGGGAGTTCCCTCATATATGCCAAGTCACTTTTCTCTTGTTCCTTTCAATATTCTCTCTTTGTACTTCACATTTAACAATTTGATTATAACGTGATTGGGTGTAGTCTTTTATGTGTTGATTCTATGTTGAGTCCTTTGAACTTACTTCTACTGCTACACTATTTATTTTCTAGATATCTTATATCCTTTTTGTTCTTCAGTTCCTTCATTATTACATCTTTTCTGATTGACATTTTTCCTAGTTTACCATTCTGATTCTCTTCTTATTTCTTTTCTGTATATTTTTGAGGTATTTTTCTTAGTGCTTATTCTAGGGGTTGAAGTAAACATCTTAATTTTATGAAAAAACAGATTTGAATTAATAACATTTTCATTTAATAATAACAAAAATTCTGCTTATTTACATCCCGCATCCTCGTTTACACTGCACTTGTCACAAATTACATCCTCATGTATTGTGTGCCCATTAATATCCTTATAATTACTATTTTATATATTTGTCTTTTAAATCACCTTTTGAAATGAGGCATTACAAACCCTAAATGCAAATGTGTTGGCCTTTTAAACTTAGTGTAGTTACCTTTACCATTGTTCTTTAATTCTTCACATGGTTTCAAGTTACATTTCATTTCAGCCTGAAGGATTCCTTTAACAGTTCTTATTGAGCAGATCTACTAGTAATGAACTTCTTCAGTGTTTCTTTATATGAATGTCTTAATTTTCCTTTATTTAAAAAAATTCTGGTAAAATATACATAACACAAAATTTATCATCTTAACAATTTAAGAGTGCAGGCCAGAGGCATGAAATATATTTACACTGCTGTGCTATCATTACCATCATCCATCCACAGAACTTTTCATCTTGCAAAACTATAATTGTCTGTACTCATTAAACAACAACTCTCCATTTCCCTTGCCCCCACACCCCTGGAAACCACCCTTGTACTTTCTGTCTCTGTGAATTTGATTACTCTATGTACTTCATATAAGTGGAATCATACAGTATTTGTCCTTTTGTGACTGGCTTATTTTACGTAGCATAATGCCTGAAGGTTGATCCATGTTGTAGCATGTGTCAGAATTCCCTTCCTTTTTAAGACTGAATATTAATTTATTCTTTGTATATACCACATTTTGTATATCCATTCATCCCTCAACGGACCCTTGAGTTTTTTCACCTTTTGCCTATAGTGAATAATTCTGCTATGAACATGGGTGAACACATAACTCTTCGAGTTCATAATTTCAATTCTTTTTGGGTATTTAATAGGAACTTGAATTATGGGATCATATGGTAATTCTATTTTTAATGTTTTGAGGAACCACCATACTGTTTTCCTTTCTGTGTGCACCATTTTACATATCCACCAGCAGTGTACAAGTGTTTTTGCCAATGCTTGGTATTTTCTGTTTTTATTTGTTTGTTTGTTTTTTAATAGTAGCCAGTGGGTGTGAGGTGGTTTCTGTTTGTGGTTTTGAGTTACATTTTCCTAATAATTACTAATGTTGAGAATCTTTCCATGTGCTTATTCACCATTTAATATACCTTCTTTAGAGAAACATCTGTTGAACTCCTTAGCCAAAGTTTTAAATATACTTTTTTTTTAATATTGTTGAGATGAAGCAGTTATTTATATATACTGGATATTAACCTTATTAGCTATAGGATTTACAAATATTTTCTCCCATTCAGCAGGTTGGTTTTATCCTTTGATGAAAGAAGTATTTTAAAATTTTGAATAGGCAAGTTTATCTATTTCTTTTATTACTTCCACTTTTGGTGCCATATTCAAGAACTCTTTACCAAATTTCATGTCATGGTTTTCTTCCCAACACTTTCTTCTAAGAGTTTTATAGTTTGAGGCCTCACATTTAGGTCTTTGATTCGCTGAGTTAATTTCTGTATGTGGTGTAAGGTAAGAGTCTACCTTCATTCTTTTGAATGTGGATATTGCTCTTCCAGTACCATTTATTGAAATCGCTATTCTTCCCCCATTGAGTGGTCTTGGCACTCTTGTTGAAAATCATTTGGTGATGTATATACAGGTTTACTTCTGGGTTTCTATTTTATTCCACTGGCCTATTCTCCTTCCTATATGTGTGTTTATGCCGGTACTATTTTGATTACTGTGGTTTTGTAGTAAGTTTTGAAATCAAAAACTTTGAAACTTCAAATTTTGTTCTTTTTACACATTATTTTGACCATTCAGGCCTTTTAAATTCCATATGAACTTTAGGATGAATTTTTCTATGTCTTAAAAAACCCCACTCTGATGTTTAAAGAGATTGCATTTAATCTGTACATCACTTTAAGTTGTATTGACATATTAACAACATTAAGTCTTTCAATCTGTGAACACAAGATGCCTTTACATTTATTGGTGTCTTCATTAATTTCTTTCAACAACGTTTTCTAGTTTCAATGTACATGTCTTTTGTCCCCCTGGTTAACTTATTCCTAGTATTTTACTATATTTCATTATACTTCAAATGGTATTTTTTTTTTTACTTTCCTTTTCAAACTTTTCATTGTTAGTGTATAGAGACACAACTGATTTTTGAGTGTTGATTTTGTATCTGGCAACTTCTCTAAATTCATTTATTAATTGTAACAGGATTTTTTTTGTGCATGTGTGTAGTCTGTGAACAAATATAGTTTTATATCTTCTTTTCCAATTTAGATGGCTTTTATTTTTTATCTTGCCTTATTTATTTGGCTAGGAAATCCAGTACTGTGCTGAATAGAAGTGGTGAAAACAGGCATCCTTCCTTTCTTCTTGATCTTAGGGAGAAAGATTTCCCCACTGAATATAATAGCTGTGGGTTTTCCATCTGTGACCTTTATTATGTTGAAGTCATCAACTTTTATTCCTGGTTTGTTGAGTTTTTTTTTTTAATGATAAAATGGCATTGAATTTTGTCAAATGTTTTTTCTGCATCAATTAATATGATCACATGGAGTTTAGTCCCTTCAATCTGTTTATGTACTATACTACATTGATTGATTTTCATATGTTGAACCAACCTTACATTGCAAGAATAAATCCCATTTGGTCATGATGTATAATCCTTTTAATGGGCTGTTTTGTCTCTTATTATTTTTTAAAGGATTTTTGCATCAGTATTCATAAGGGATATTGGTCTGTAGTGTTCGTTTCTTGTAGTGTCTTTGGCTTTGTAATTGATGTAATGTTAACCTCATAGAATGAGTAAGGGTACATTCTCTCCTCTTACATTGTTTGGAAAAACTTGAGAAGGATTGGTGTTAATTCTTCTTTAAATAGTCAGTAGAATTCACCATGAAGATACCTGGTGCTGGGCGTTCAGCTGTTGGGAGATTTTTGATAACTGATTCAACATCTTAACTTCTAAATCTGTTCAGATTTTGTATTTCTTGGTAGGATGTGTGTTTCTAGGAATGTGTTCATTTCATCTAAGTTATCAAATTACTTGGTATACAACTGTTAATAGTACTCTATTTTAAGCCTTTCTACCTCTATAAAATTGGTAGTAATGCCCCTTTCTTCACTTCTGATTTTACATATTTTGCTCTTATCTCTTTTTTTAATAGTCAATCTAACTAGTTTTGTCAATTTTGTTTATCGTTTTCCTCTTTTTACAGCTATTTTGAGGCATAACTGACAAAACTGTAATATATCTAAAACATATAACATGATTATTTGATATACGTATATATTGTAAAAGGATTCTCACAATCAAGTTAATTAACCTACCCATCACTGGTCATATATTTACTTTTTGTGTGTGAGGACACAAATTCTACTCTCTCAAAAATTTTCAGTTACAGAATACAGCATCATCAGTTAGTCACCATGTTATACATTAGCTCCTCAGACCTTATTCCTTCATTTTATCCCTCATCTTATAACTGAAAATTTGTAACCATTTACCAATATGTTCCCATTTCCCCCCATGCCAACTGCAGGCAACAATTTCTACTCTCTGTTTCTATGATTCCACCTTTTTTTTTTAGATTCCACACATAAGTGATACCATGCAGTATTTGTCTGTTCTCCATCAGGCTTATTTCACTTAGCATAATGTTCTCCAGGCTCATTCATGTTCTTGCAAGTGTCAAGATTTACTTTAAGGCTGAATAATATCCCATTGTGTATGTTATGTATGTATATTTGTGTGTGTGTGTGTGTGTGTGTGTGTGTGTATCAGATTTTGTTTATCCATTCATCTATGAGAGACAGGCAGGTTCTTTCCATACCATTAGTGTGAATAACATTTCAGAGTTTTTTTGTTTTTGTTTTTATCCCGTACCACGTGGCTTGTGGGATCTTAGTTCCCCAACCATGGATTGAACCCGGGCCCTCCCCTTAGCAGCGAGAGCATGAAGTCCTAACCACTGGACAGCCAGGGAATTCCTACAAAATATTGTTTCTTTTTGCTATATGACCAGAAGTGGAATTGCTGGATCACATGGTATTCTAATTTTATTTTCTTGAGGAATCTCCATACTGTTTTCAGTACTGGTTGAACCAATTTACATTCCCAAAAACAGTGCACACAGATTTCCTTTTCTCCACATCCTCGCCAGCATTTATCTCTTGTCTTTTTCATAATACACATACTAACAGGTGTGAGGTGATATCTTATTGTGGTTTTGATTTGCATTTCCCTGATGATTGGTGATGTCAATCACCTTTTCATATACCTGTTGCCCAAATGTTTGTCATCTTTGGAAAAATGTCTTTTTAGGTCCTTTACCAATTTTTAAATTGGGTTATCTGGTGTTTTCGCTACTGAGTTTTATGAGCACCTTGTATACTTTGGATATTAACTTCTTTTTAGATACGTGATTTGCAGATACTTTCTCACATTCCATAGGTTGCTTTTTTGTTGTTAATGGTTACCTTTTCTGTTTAGGACCTTTTTAGTGTCATGTAGTCCCACTTGTACATTTTTGCTTTTGTTGCCTTTGCTTTCGGTATCAAATCCAAAAGAACATTGATGAGATTAATGTCAAGGAGCTTACCCCCTATATTTTCTATTAAGAATTTTAAGGATTCAGGTCCTATGTTCATGTCTTTAATTAATTTTGAGTTTATTTTTATGTCTGGCATAATGTGGCTTTTGCATGAGGCTATGCAGTTTCCCCAAAAACCGTTTATTGAAGAGACTCTCCTGTTCCCAGTGTTTATTCTTGACTTTCTTGCTGAAAACAAATTGACTATATATGCATGGGTTTATTTTTAAGCTCTCTATTCCTTTTTGTTGATCTCTGTTTTATGCCAATACAGTACTTAATTGATTACTATAGCTTTGTATTTCAGTTTGAAATCAGGAAGTGTGATATCTCATTTTGTTCTTCTTTCTCAAGATTGCTTTGGCTATTTGGAGTCTTCTGTGCTTTCATATGAGTTTTAGGATTTTTTTTTCTAGTACTCTAGAAAATGCATTGGAATTTTGATAGAGATTGCATTGAATCTGTAGACCATTTTGGATTGTATGGGCATTTTCACAATATTAATCCTTCCAATCCATGAACACAGAATACCTTTCCATTTGTTTGTGTGTTCTTCAATTTCTTACATCAGTGTTTTATCGTTTTCAGTGTATAGATGTTTCATCCCATTAGATATATTTATTCCTAAGTATTTTACTCTTTTTGATGCTATTGTGAGATTATTTTCTTAATTTTTCTTTCTGATAACTCATTGTTAGTTGATATTCGTTGTTATACAAATGCAGCTGATTTTTGTATATTGATCCTGAAAGTTTACAGAATTCAGTTATTAGTTCTAACAGGTTTGTTTTTTCTTTTTGTGGTGTCTTTAGGGTTTTCCACATATAATATCATGTCATCTGCAAACAGAATTATTTTACTTATAACTTTACAATTTGGATGCCTTTTATTCATTTTTCTTGCCTAATTGCACTGGCTAGGTCTTAAAGTCATATGTTGAATGAAAGTGGTGAGAGTTGCATCCTTTCTTGTTCCTGATCTTAGAGGATCCTCTTCCTTGTTTCAGCTTCTCAGTGTTGCATTTGTTGTTAGCTGTAGTCTTGTCATATATGGCCCTTATTATAATAAATTACATTATAGCTATACATAATTTGCTGAGTTTTTATCATGAAATAATGTTGAATTTTATCAAAAGCTTTTTCTGCATCCATTGAGATGATCATATGATTTTATCCCTCATCTTCTTAATGTGCTATATCACATTTATTGATTTTCATGTGATGAACTATCTTTGCATCCCAGGAATAAACCTGCTTCCTCATGGTGTATGATTCTTTCAAAGTGCTGTTGAAGTTTCTTTGCTAATATTTTGTTGAGGATTTTGGCATCTGTGTTCATCAAGCATGTTGAGCGTTAATTTTCTTTTCTTGTAGTTTGCTTGCCTGGCTTTGGTAACAGGGTAATACTGGCCTTGTAAAATGAGTTTGGAAGTTTTCCCTCCTGTTCAGTTCTTTGGAAGAGTTTGAGATAGAATGGTTAATTTCTTTAAAGTGTTGGTAGAATTTACCAGTGAAGCCATCTGGTCTTGGAACTATTTTTGGTTGAGAGGTTTTTTATTTACTGATTCAGTCTCCTTACTAGTAATTTGTTCATATTTTTTATTTGTTTATGATTCAGTCTTGGTAGGTTGTATGTTTGTAGGAATTTATCCATTTCTTCTAGGTTATCTAATTTGTTGGCATAAAATTGCTCATAGTAATTTCTTATGATTCTTTATCTTTGTGTTATCAGTGGTAATGTATCCCCTTTCACTTCTGATAATATTGAGTCTTCTCTTTTTTGCCTAGTTAGTCTAGCTAAAGGCTTGCACATCTTTTTTTTTTTCTAATCTTTAAAAAAACAGCTCTTAGTTTCAGTGATCATCTCTTGTATTTCTAGTCCCTGTTTCATTTATGTCTGCCCTAATTTTTATTTCCTTCCTTAAGATAACATTAGGCTTGGTATGTTGTTTAGTTCTTTGAGGTTTTTTAGTTGTTGTTTTTGTTAGGTTGTTTATTTGAAACCTTTCTTTTTTATTAATGTAGACTTTTATCATTATAAACTTCCCTCTTAGAACTGTTTTGCTGCACCTCATAAGTTTTAGTATGTTGTGTTTCATTTTCAGTTGTCTCAAAATATCTTGTCAATTGCCCTTTGATTTCTTCTTCAACCCTTTTGTTCAGGAGCCTGTTGTTTAACCTCCACATATTGGTGATATTTCTGGTTTTCCTTCTATAATGGATTTTAGTGTCATACCATTGTAGTCGGAAAAGATACAGTGATTTCAGGTATATTATGACCTAAGACATGTTCTATCGTGGAGAGTATTCCATGTATGCTTGGGAAGAATGTGTATTCGTCTCTTCTGCATATGTCTGTTTGGTCCATCTGGTATTATGTGTGGTTTAAGTCCAATGTTTCCTTATTGATTTTCTTTTTGGATGATTATCTATCCATTGTTGAAAATGGGGTATTGAAGTTCTGAAATACTGATTTGGTGCCTCTTCCTGCCTTCAGGTCAGTTACTGTTTGCTTTATATATTAGGGTGCTCTGATGTTGGAGAATAAAAATTTATAATTGTATGTCTTCTTTATAAACAAATTTACTCTTTACATAATGACCTTCTTTGTCTCTTGTTACAGTATTAGATTTCAAATTTATATAAGTATAGCTACCACTGCTCTCTTTTGGTTTCCATTTGAATAGAATATCTTTTTCCATCCCTTTACTTTCAGTCTAAGTGTGTCATTAAAGGTGAAATGAGACTCTTGTTATCAGCAGACAGTTGGGTCTTTTTTTTAATTCATAAAACCACTCTGTGTCTTTTAATGGGAGAATTTAATTCATTTGCATATAGAGCAATCACTGACAGGTAAGGACTTACTAATTCTATCATATTAATTATTTCCTGGCTTCTTTGTCATTCTTTTATTCCTTTCTTCTTTTCTTGCTGTCTTTCTTTGTGAATTGATAATTTTGTTGTGGTATGCTTTGATTCTTATCTCTGTCTTTTGGGTATCTACTAAAGGTTTTTGATTCTTTGTTATCATGAGGCTTTCATACAACATCTTAGAGTTATGACAGACTATTTTAAGATGATAACTTAACTTGGAATACATAACAAAAGTGCTACAATTTTACCGTGTCATTTTATGCTTTTTTTTTTTTAAACATATTTATTGGGGTATAATTGCTTTACAATGGTGTGTTAGTTTCTGCTTTATAACAAAGTGAATCAGTTATACATATACATATGCTCCCATATGTCTTCCCTCTTGCGTCTCCCTCCCTCCCACTCTCCCTATCCCACCCCTCCAGGCTGTCACAAAGCACCGAGCTAATATCCCTGTGCCTTGTGGCTGCTTCCCCCTAGCTATTTACCTTACTACGTTTGTTAGTGTGTATATGTCCATGACTCTCTCTTGCCCTATCAAAGCTCACCCTTCCCCCTCCCCATATCCTCAAGTCCGTTCTCCAGTAGGTCTGTGTCTTTATCCCTGTCTTACCCCTAGGTTCTTCATGACATTTTTTTCCCCCTTAAATTCCATATATATGTGTTAGCATACGGTATTTGTCTTTTTCTTTCTGACTTACATCACTCTGTATGACAGACTCTAGGTCTATCCATCTCATTACAAATAGCTCAATTTCATTTCTTTTTAAGGCTGAGTAATATTCCATTGTATATATGTGCCACATCTTCTTTATCCATTCATCCGATGATGGGCGCTTAGGTTGTTTCCATCTCCGGGCTATTGTAAATAGAGCTGCAATGAACATTTTGGTACATGACTCTTTTTGAATTTTGGTTTTCTCAGGGTATATGCCCAGTAGTGGGATTGCTGGGTCATATGGCAGTTCTATTTGTAGTTTTTTAAGGAACCTCCATACTGTTCTCCATAGTGGCTGAACCAATTCACATTCCCACCAGCAGTGCAAGAGTGTTCCCTTTTCTCCACACCCTCTCCAGCATTTATTGTTTCTAGATTTTTTGATGATGGCCATTCTGACTGGTGTGAGATGATATCTCATTGTAGTTTTGATTTGCATTTCTCTAATGATTAATGATGTTGAGCATTCTTTCATGTGTTTGTTGGCATTCTGTATATCTTCTTTGGAGAAATGTCTATTTAGGTCTTCTGCCCATTTTTGGATTGGGTTGTTTGTTTTTTTGTTATTGAGCTGCATGAGCTGCTTGTAAATTTTGGAGATTAATCCTTTGTCAGTTGCTTCATTTGCAAATATTTTCTCCCATTCTGAGGGTTGTCTTTTGGTCTTGATTATGGTTTCCTTTGCTGTGCAAAAGCTTTGAAGTTTCATTAGGTCCCATTTGTTTATTTTTGTTTTTATTTCCATTACTCTAGGAGGTGGGTCAGAAAGGATCTTGCTGTGATTTATGTCATAGAGTGTTCTGCCTATGTTTTCCTCTAAGAGTTTGATAGTTTCTGGCCTTACATTTAGGTCTTTAATCCATTTTGAGCTTATTTTTGTGTATGGTGTTAGGGAGTGATCTAATCTCATACTTTTACATGTACCTGTCTAGTTTTCCCAGCACCATTTATTGAAGAGGCTGTCCTTTCTCCACTGTACATTCCTGCCACCTTTATCAAAGATAAGGTGTCCATATGTGCGTGGGTTTATCTCTGGGCTTTCTATCCTGTTCCATTGATCTATCTTTCTGTTTTTGTGCCAGTACCATACTGTCTTGATTACTGTAGCTTTGTAGTATAGTCTGAAGTCAGGGAGCCTGACTCCTCCAGCTCTTTTTTCGTTCTCAAGGTTGCTTTGGCTATTCGGGGTGTTTTGTGTTTCCATATAAATTGGGAAATTTTTTGTTCTAGTTCTGTGAAAAATGCCAGTGGTAGTTTGATAGGGATTGCATTGAATCTGTAGATTGCTTTGGGTAGTAGAGTCATTTTCACAATGTTGATTCTTCCCATCCAAGAACATGGTATATCTCTCCATCTATTTCTATCATCTTTAATTTCTTTCATCAGTGTCTTATAATTTTCTGCATACAGGTCTTTCATCTCCTTAGGTAGGTTTATTCCTAGATATTCTATTCTTTTTGTTGCAATGGTAAATGGGAGTGTTTTCTTGATTTCACTTTCAGATTTTTCATCATTAGTATATAGGAATGCCAGAGATTTCTGTGCATTAATTTTGTATCCTGCTACTTTACCAAATTCATTGATTAGCTCTAGTAGTTTTCTGGTAGCATCTTTAGGATTCTCTATGTATAGTATCATGTCATCTGCAAACAGTGAGAGCTTTACTTCTTCTTTTCCGATTTGGATTCCTTTTATTTTATTTTCTTCTCTGATTGCTGTGGCTAAAACTTCCAAAACTATGTTGAATAAGAGTGGTGAGAGTGGGCAACCTTGTCTTGTTCCTGATCTTAGTGGAAATGCTTTCAGTTTTTCACCATTGAGGATGATGTTTGCTGTGGGCTTGTCATATATGGCCTTTATTATGTTGAGGAAAGTTCGCTCTATGCCTACTTTCTGTAGGGTTTTAATCATAAATGGGTGTTGAATTTTTTCGAAAGATTTCTCTGCATCTATTGAGATGATCATATGGTTTATCTCCTTCAATTTGTTAATATGGTTTATCACATTGATAGATTTGCGTATATTGAAGGATCCTTGCATTCCTGGAATAAACCCCACTTGACCATGGTGTATGATCCTTTTAATGTGCTGTTGGATTCTGTTTGCTAGTATTTTGTTGAGGATTTTTGCATCTATGTTCATCAGTGATATTGGCCTGTAGTTTTCTTTCTTTGTGACATCCTTGTCTGGTTTTGGTATCAAGGTGATGGTGGCCTCGTAGAAGGAATTTAGGAGTGTTCCTCTCTCTGCTATATTTTGCAAGAGTTTGAGAAGGATAGGTGTTAGCTCTTCTCTAAACGTTTGATAGAATTCACCTGTGGAGCCATCTGGTCCTGGGCTTTTGTTTGTTGGAAGATTTTTAATCACAGTTTCAATTTCAGTGCTTGTGATTGGTCTGTTCATATTTTCTATTTCTTCCTGATTCAGTCTTGGCAGGTTGTGCATTTCTAAGAATTTGTCCATTTCTTCCAGGCAGTCCACTTTATTGGCATAGAGTTGCTTGTAGTAATCTCTCATGATCTTTTAATTTCTGCAGTGTCAGTTGTTACTTCTCCTTTTTCATTTCTAATTCTATTGATTTGAGTCTTCTCCCTCTTTTTCTTGATGAGTCTGGCTAGTGGTTTATCTATTTTGTTTATCTTCTCAAAGAACCAGCTTTTAGTTTTATTGATCTTTGCTATCGTTTCCTTCATTTCTTTTTCATTTATTTCTGATCTGATTTTTATGATTTCTTTCCTTCTGCTAGCTTTGGGGTTTTTTTGTTCTTCTTTCTCTAATTGCTTTAGGTGCAAGGTTAGATTGTTTATTCGAGATGTTTCCTGCTTCTTAAGGTGGGCTTGTATTGCTATAAACTTCCCCCTTAGAACTGCTTTTGCTGCATCCCATAGGTTTTGGGTCGTTGTGTCTCCACTGTCATTTGTTTCTAGGTATTTTTTTATTTCCTCTTTGATTTCTTCAGTGATCACTTCATTATTAAGTAGTGTATTGTTTAGCCTCCATGTGTTTGTATTTTTTACAGATCTTTTCCTGTAATTGATATCTAGTCTCATGGCGTTGTGGTCAGAAAAGATACTTGATACAATTTCAATTTTCTTAAATTTACCAAGGCTTGATTTGTGACCCAAGATATGATCTATCCTGGAGAATGTTCCATGAGCACTTGAGAAAAATGTGTATTCTCTTGTTTTTGGATGGAGTGTCCTATAAATATCAATTAAGTCCATCTTGTTTAATGTATCATTTAAAGCTTGTGTTTCCTTATTTATTTTCATTTTGGATGATCTGTCCATGGGTGAAAGTGGGGTGTTAAAGTCCCCTACTATGAATGTGTTACTGTCGATCTCCCCTTTTATGGCTGTTAGTATTTGCCTTATGTATTGAGGTGCTCCTATGTTGGGTGCATAAATATTTACAATTGTTCTATCTTCTTCTTGGATCGATCCCTTGATCATTATGTAGTGTCCTTCTTTGTCTCTTGTAATAGTCCTTATTTTAAAGTCTATTTTGTCTGATATGAGAATTGCTACTCCAGCTTTCTTTTGGTTTCCATTTGCATGGAATATCTTTTTCCATCCCTTTACTTTCAGTCTGTATGTGTCTTTAGGTCTGAAGTGGGTCTCTTGTAGACAGCATATATATGGGTCTTGTTTTTGTATCCATTCAGCCAATCTGTGTCTTTTGGTGGGAGCATTTAGTCCATTTACATTTAAGGTAATTATCGATATGTATGTTCCTATTCCCATTTTCTATATTGTTTTGGGTTCGTTATTATAGGTCTTTTCCTTCTCTTGTGTTCCTTGTCTAGAGAAGTTCCTTTAGCATTTGTTGTAAAGCTGGTTTGGTGGTGCTGAACTCTCTCAGCTTTTGCTTGTCTGTAAAGGTTTTAATTTCTCCATCAAATCTGAATGAGATCCTTGCTGGGTAGAGTAGTCTTGGTTACAGGTTTTTCTCCTTCATCACTTTCAGTATGTCCTGCCACTCCCTTCTGGCTTGTAGGGTTTCTGCTGAAAGATCAGCTGTTAACCTTATGGGGATTCCCTTGTGTGTTATTTGTTGTTTTTCCATTGCTGTTTTTAATATGCTTTCTTTGTATTTAATTTTTGACAGTTTGATTAATATGTGTCTTGGCGTATTTCTCCTTGTATTTATCCTTTATAGGACTCTCTGTGCTTCCTGGACTTGATTAACTATTTCCTTTCCCATATTAGGGAAGTTTTCAACTATAATCTCTTCAAATATTTTCTCAGTCCCTTTCTTTTTCTCTTCTTCTTCTGGAACCCCTATAATTCGAATGTTGGTGTGTTTAATGTTGTCCCAGAGGTCTCTGAGACTGTCCTCAGTTCTTTTCATTCTTTTTTCTTTATTCTGCTCTGCAGTAGTTATTTCCACTATTTTATCTTCCAGGTCACTTATCCGTTCTTCTGCCTCAGTTATTCTGCTATTGATCCCATCTAGAGTACTTTTAATTTCATTTATTGCGTTGTTCATCGTTGCTTGTTTCGTCTTTATTTCTTTTAGGTCCTTGTTAACTATTTCTTGCATTTTGTCCATTCTACTTCCAAGATTTCGGATCATCCTTACTATCATTATTCTGAATTCTTTTTCAGGTAGACTGCCTATTTCGTCTTCATTTGTTAGGTCTGGTGCATTTTTATCTTGCTCCTTCATCTGCTGTGTGTTTTTCTGTCTTCTCATTTTGCTTATCTTACTGTGTTTGGGGTCTCCTTTTTGCAGGCTGCAGGTTCGTAGTTCCCGTTGTTTTTGATGTCTGTCTCCAGTGGCTAAGGTTGTTTCAGTGGGTTGTGTAGGCTTCCTGGTGGAGGGGACTAGTGCCTGTGTTGTGGTGGATGAGGCTGGATCTTGTCTCTCTAGTGGGCAGGTTCACGTCTGGTGGTGTGTTTTGGGATGTCTGTGGCCTTATTATGATTTTAGGCAGCCTCTCTGCTAATGGGTGGGGTTGTGTTCCTGTTTTGCTAGTTGTTTGGCATAGGGTGTCCAGCACTGTAGCTTGCTTCTCGTTGAGTGAAGCTGGGTGCTGGTGTTAAGATGGAGGTCTCTGGGAGATTTCCGCTGTTTAATATTATGTGGAGCTGGGAGGTCTCTTGTTGACCAGTGTCCTGAAGTTGGCTCTCCTACCTCAGAGGCAGAGCCCTGACTCCTGGCTGGAGCACCAAGAGCCTTTCATCCACACAGCTCAGAATAAAAGGGAGAAAAAGTAGAGAGAATTAGTAGAAGTATGAGGAAAGAAAGAAGGAAAGGAGGAAAGGAAGAAAGAAGCAAAGAAGGAAAGAAAGGAGGGAGGGAGGGAGGGAGGAAGGAAGGAAGGAAGGAGGGAAAGAAGGAAAAAAGACAGAAAGAAAGAAGATACAGTAAAAATAAAATAAAGTATAATATAGTTATTGAATTAAAAAATATTTAGAAAAAAAAAAAGGGACGGATAGAACCTTAGGACAAATGTTGGTAGCAAAGCTATACAGAGAAAATCTTACACAGAAGCATACACATACACCTTCACAAAAAGAGGTAAAGGGGGAAAAATCATAAATCTTGCTCTCAGAGACCACCTCCTCAATTTGGGGTGATTCGTTGTCTAAAGGAGGGAAGGAAGGAAGGAAAGAAAGAAAGAAAGAACGAAGGTAAAGTATAATAAAGTTATTAGAATTAAAATTAATTATTAAGAAAAAAATTTTTTTTAAAAAACCATGGACGGATAGAGCCCTAGGACAAATGGTGGAAGCAAGAGTATACAGACAAGATCTCACACAGAAGCATACACGTACACATTCACAAAAAGAGGAAAAGGGAAAAAAATCATAGATCTCGCTCCTAAATTCCACCTCTTCAATTTGGGATCATTCCTTGTCTATTCAGGTATTCCACAGATGCAGGGTATATCAAGTTGATTGTGGAGCTTTAATCCGCTGCTTCTGAGGCTGCTGGGAGAGATTTCCCTTTCTCTTCTTTGTTCTCACAGCTCACAGGAGCTCAGCTTTGGATTTGGCCCTGCCTCTGCGTGTAGGTCGCTGGAGGGCGTCTGTTTTTTGCTCAGACAGGACGGGGTTAAAGGAGCCGCTGATTCGGGGGCTCTGGCTCACTCAGGCCGGGGGTGGGGGGGGAAAGAGGGGCACTGCGTGCAGGGCGGGCCTGTGGCGTCAGAGGTGGCGTGACGTTGCACCAGCCTGAGGCCCGCCGTGCGTTCTCCCGGGGAAGTTGTCCCTGGTTCCCGGGAACCTGGCAGTGGCGGGCTGCACAGGCTCCGCGGAAGAGGGGTGTGGAGAGTGACCTGTGCTCACACACAGGCCCCTTGGTGGTGGCAGCAGCAGCCTTAGCGTCTCCCGCCCGTCTCTGGGGTCCGCGCTTTTAGCCGCGGGTCGCGCCCGTCTCTGGGGTTTGCGCTTTTAACCGCGGCTCGCACCCGTCTCTGGAGTTCCTTTAAGCAGTGCTCTTAAACCCCTCTCCTCGCGCACCAGGAAACAAAGAGGGAAGAAAAAGTCTCTTGCCTCTTTGGCAGGTGCAGGCTTTTCCCCGAACTCCCTCCCGGCTAGTCGTGGTGCACTAACCCCTTCAGGCTTTGTTCAAGCCGCCAACCCCAGTCCTCTCCCTGCGCTCCGTCCAAAACCGAAACCCGAGCCTCAGCTCGCAGCCCCGCCCGCCCCGGTGGGTGAGCAGACAAGCCTCTCGGGCTGGTGAGTGCCGGTCGGCACCGATCCTCTGTGCAGGAATCTCCCCGCTTTGCCCTCCGCACCCGTCGCTGTGCACTACTCCGCGGTCCCGAAGCTCCCCCTCCGCCTCCCGTGGTCTCCGCCCGCGGATGGGCTTCCTAGTGTGTGGAAACTTTTCCTCCTTCACAGCTCCCTCCCACTGGTGCAGGTTCCATCCTTATTCTTTTGTCTCTCTTTTTTCTTTTTTTCTTTTGCCCTACCCAGGTATGTGGGGAGTTTCTTGCCTTTTGGGAGGTCTGAGGTCTTCTGCCAGCCTTCAGTAGGTGTTCTGTAGGAGTTGTTCCACGTGTAGATGTATTTTCTGGTGTATCCGTGGGGAGGAATGCGATCTCCGCGTCTTACTCTTCCGCCATCTTCAAGGTCCCCCCCATTTTATGCTTTGAAATCACAATTCATATCTTTTTATATTGTGAATCCATTAAAAATTATTGCAGTTTATTTTTGTCTTTTAACTTTTATACTAAAGTTATAAGAGATTTACCCATCACCATCACAATATTAGAGTATTCTGAACTTAACTGTATTTTGGCCCATGAATTTTATACTTTCATGTGTTTTCATGTTCCTAATTAATTAACATGCTTTCATTTCAGATGGAAGAACTCCTTTGAACAACTCCTTTGAACAACTTTTGTATAAACTCCTTCAGCTTTCGTTTGTCTATGAAAACTCTGTCTCTCCAATTCTAAAGGACAAGTTTGCTGGATAGAGTATTCTTGGCAGTTTTTTTTTTCCCCCACAGTTTGAATATATCTTCCCAATCCCTTATGGCCTGCAACATTTTTGCTGAAAAATCTGTTAATCTTATGGGGATTCCCATGTATAAACAAGTTGCTTTTCTCTTGTTGCTTTTACGATTCTGTCTTTAACTTCTGATAATTTCATTATAGTGCGTCTCTGTGTAGATCTCTTTAGATTAAGCTTCTTTGGAGGCTTTTGGGCTTCCTCAATCTGCATATCTCTTTCTTTCCCCACATTACGGATGTTTTTAGGCATTATTTCTTTGAATATGCTTTCTGCCCTTTCTTTCCTTCTCTTTCTTGAAGAACTGTAATGCATATATTGGTCCACTTAATGGTGTCCCTTAAGTGATCTTCACTTTTTTCTATTCTTCTTTCTTTTTGCTCTTTTAATTGGATGACTTCGACTGCCTTGTCTGATTCTTTTTTCCATTTGGTCTAGTCTGCTTGCGAAGCCCTGTATTGAATTTTTCAGTTCATTTATTCTTCAAATCTATGATTTGTTTGGTACTTTTTAATATTTTGTCTCTTTGTTGAAACTCCACTTTGTTCAGGCTTTATTCTTCTGACCTCAGTAAGCATCTTTATTACCATTATTTTGAACTTTCTGTTTGGTAATTCACCTATTTCCACTTCGTTAAGGTCAGCTCCTATAGATCTTCTTATTTGTTTGAAACATCCCTGTTTCTTTACTTTCCTTGACGCTCTGTGTTGGTTTTTGTATAAAGCAGCCACTTTTCCCAGTTTTGACAGATTGGCCTTGTGTAGGATATGAACCTCCTTAATCAGCCTGGGCTGGTTGTTGAAATCATTGTCTTTGTTCTTAGTGGCTTCCATAGTTGAGGGTGTTCTAAGACCCATCAGTGTCCTCAAAGATGTGGTTAATGCTCATATGCCTGTTTAGGCTCCTGGACAACTGTTAGTTGTCTGCCGCTTTAACTCCCTGATGCAGGTTAATTGGAAGCCCAATTATCAGGCAGGAGCTGGAAAAGTCAGAATATGACATATGTAGTCTAGCCCCTATCAAGAAGAATCCAGGAGCTGGATGTTTCTGCTTCCTCACTCTGTGCTGAGCCAAGGGAAATAATTGCTCTGAATGCTTCTGTGTCCAAGTAAAACAGCCTTTGTTTTTAGTGGTCCCAGGGACTCATGAAGGCTGAGCCCTTTCAGCTCCCAGAGTTAGGTGATTTGGGGATTAGTCCCTTAGGTGGCAGTTGAAAACTAGGGTGTTATATGTGTGGACAAGCTCCTTCCAGGAGAGAAGATAAAAAATTGGTCTTACTTGGAGCTGGGGGAGATAGCAGGGGACATGCCCACCAGCTTTACCAGGCTCACAAAAGGATCCCAGTGAGCTTCCACATGCAGACTAACTGGAAGCCAGAACCACAGGCAGCAGCTAGGAAAATATACAGCTTCCTTCCAGGCAGAAACCGGAAGATGGACATTTTTTTGTCCTCTCCCTCCATGCTGGGTCTGGGTGTATAGATATGGGTAGTCCTCATCCATTTAAAAACTCTTTCTTTGTTTGCTGTAGTACTGTGGGACTCATGAATGCAAGCCCAATTGACTTTCAGAGGTAGGTTATTTTAGGGTCCATCCCTCAGGTGGCAGTTTTTAAAGTCAAGGTTCTAAATGTGTAGACAAGCTCCCTCCAGGGCCATGCAGGAGACTTGGCTTTATTGTTGAAGTAGTTTGGAGGGAGAGTGCAGAGTAAGTACCCACTGGCTCTTTTGGGCTCTGGGCAGGATTCCAGTCAGCTGAAATGCAAGCTGATTAGAAGCTGGACCTACAGACAGTAGCCGGGAAAGTATGTAGTCCAACACCCTCCAGGAAGAAATTGGGAGATAAGCATTTGTGTGTGTTCTCTCTGCTCTGAGTTTGTGGAGATAGGCAGAGGGAGTGCTCAAGCACCTTGTAAAAACTGCTTATTTTTTTGCTATAATACTATGGGACTTGTGAAGGGAAGCCCTTTTGGCTCTCAGAGCTAGATGATTTGGGGGGCTGTCCCTCAGGCGGCAGCCTTAAAAGTTGGGGCATTAGAAATATGGTCCAAACACTGCACTAATTGGGAAGAGGCTGGAGTTGGTGGTTTCAAAAAGATTATAAGGCAGTGTTCTTGGGTGGGGTTTATAGTAAGAGTGTGTCTCATCCTTTCCTATACATTTCTGAGTGGGTATTTTCTGTTTCCCAATGTGTAGGAGTCACTAAAGTAGTTTCTTGATATATTTCAGAGGGAATTGATCTGTGTGTAGTTGTATATTCAGTGCATCCATGGAAGGAGGGAAATTCAGGAGTCTCTTGTGTGACCATCTTGAGGTACCTGTTGATCTTTTCTAATAACCGACTCTTGGTTTCATCAACTTTCCATTTGTTTTTCTGTTTTGTTTATATATGGTGTAATATTTATTATTTTTCCCATCTGCTGGCCTTAGGTTAAGGGTTTTCTACTTCCTTAAGGCAAAAAGTTAGATTGTTGATATGAGATCTTTATTCTTTTTTAATGTAAGCCTTTACAGCTATAAATTTCCCTCTCATTACTTCTTGTGCTGCATCCCATATTTCTTTTCATTGGTCTCAAGGTATTTTGTAGTTTCTCTTGTAATTTCTTCCTCGACCCATTGGTTGTTTAAAAGCGTGCTGTTTAATTTCCACATATTTGTGAATTTTCGTTTCCCTTCTGTTACTGAGTTCTAGTTTTATTCCATTGTGATAGCAAAAGACTCATTGTATGATTTCAGTAGTTTTTTTGTTTTTTTTGCGGTACACGGGCCTCTCACTGTTATGGCCTCTCCTGTTGTGGAGCACAGGCTCCGGACGCGCAGGCTCAGCAGCCATGGCTCATGGGCCCAGCTGCTCTGCGGCGTGTAGGATCTTCCCGGACTGGGGCACGAACCCGTGTCCCTTGCATCGGCAGGTGAGCTCTCAATCACTCCGTCACCAGGGAAGCCCATCCTCGTTGATTTTTGTTCCAGTAGTTCTGTAGTTGATAGAATACCAACAATTGTCAATAGTAATGAATTTTCTCAATTTCTCTTTCTGCTCTATCAGTTTTTGCTTCATGCATTCTCTCATTTGGTTCATATACATATAGGAATGTTACATCTTCCTGGTGGATTGATTCATGATTATTAAGCAATGTCCCTCTGTCTCTAATAAATTTCTTTGCTCTGAAATCTACTTTAGTATCCTACTGATTTTTAAAATTGACTGCATGATATGTCTTTTTCCGCCCTTTTGCTTTCAATCTACCTATGTCATTGACTTTGATAAACAGCATACATTATGATTTTTAATCCACCCTCACAATCTCTGTTTCGAATGGTGTAATGAGAACTGTTACTTGCTGATATGTTTGGGCTTATGTTTAGCCCTTTTATTATTTATTTTACATTTGTTTCCTCTGGTTGTCATTTTTCTGTTACTTGTTTTTCTGTGGGTTATTTGATTATTATTTAAGATTCCATTTGGATTCATTCTTAATGTTTTTTAGTGCATCCCTTTGTAGTTTTCTTAGTGGTTGCTCTGAGTATTAGACAGTATACATACATGCCTTTTCACAGTATATTACCACTTGTAGTTAAGTGTGAAAACATTACTTTCATTTAGGTCCCTTTATCTTTTCCATTTTTAAATATCATTTTCTAGAGTATGAGTATTATAATTTTTGCTTCAGTCATCACATGTGATTTTAAAATCTTGTGGGTAGAAGGAAGATCTATTATATATACTCACATTTGTGTTTTCATTTTTTCTTCCTAATGCTCCAGTATTTCTTTTTGTCATTTACTTCCATTTGAAGAACTTCCTTTAGACATTGTTTAAGGGTAGGTCTGCTAGCAGCAAATTCTTTTAGTTTTCCTTCATCTAAAAACATGTTCATTGCACTTCATTACTAAAGAATAGTTTTGCCAGATGCACATTCATCAGCTGACAGTCTTTTCTTTCAGCACTTGCAGAAAAAGATTGTGCCATCTCCTTGTGAGCTCCAACGTTTCAAATGGTATCTGCTGTCATCTGAATTGGTGTGTTCCCCTCTCCCCTATGGGTAATGAGTCATTTCTTTCTGGCTGCTTTCAATACTTTTTTTGGCTTTAGTTTTCATAATTTTAAATATGATGTCTTAGTGTGGACATATTAGGATTTACTTAATAGTCACTTGGCTTCTTGAATCTGCACACTAAGGTCTTTTGCCAAATATGGGAAGTTTTCAGCCATTATTTATTTAAATAGTTTTTCAGTCCCATTCTCTCTTTCTGAGACTCTGATAACATAAATGCTAGCTTTTTTATTCTTGTCCCAGAGATTCTTTTTTTATCCGTCTGTTTACTCTCTGTTTTTCAGATTTGCTAAGTTCTATTGACCTGTCCTCAAATTCTCTGATTCCATTTTCTGTCATATCAATTCTACCATCGACCCACTCAATGAGTTTTAAATTTTCTAATTTTTAGTTGTATCATTTCCACCGCACTTTTTGTATACCTTCTTTTTGTTGGAATTTTGTACTTTTTCCTTTGTTTCAAGAGAACTTACAATTGCTTGAAGCATTTTTATGATGTCTGCTTTACTATCCCATCTCAGTATTGGTGTCAGGTGATTATCTTTTCTAATTTGTGATTCCTGGTTCTTGGCATGATGGGTAATTTTCTATTGTATCCTGAACATTTAGCTATGATGTTAAGGGACTCTGAATCTTATTTAAATGTTTCATTTTAACAGAAAGCTACTCTGTCTTTAGGTTTGACCCTCAGGTCCTGGCCTAGCACTATGGGCTGTGTCTGTTCCAATGACAGTTTTCAAAACTCTTGTGATACTATGAATGTGTTTGGTTTATTTGGTAACAGTGTTGCTCCCACGTTTCCCTGCTGGTATTTTTGGAGAGTGTGGATAGAGCTTCCCAAAACAGCCTTCTTTGTGTCTCTAGGTAGGGGATGCTGTGGCCCAAAATAGGAAAAGTTTCACTGGCTGAGCCACTGATGTATCAGAGTCCCCCTTCCCAATGTCTCCTGGCCACCTGGTATCTGTCAGTAGGGGAGGAGAATCTCTTCCTCTGCTGGGCAATTTAAGGTGGGGGAGAGGGGACATGTCCTTGCTGGTGCTGCCTAGCTGCCAGGTGTCTTGCATGTAGATGGGGAGTCTCAGGTATGTGGGGATAAAGAACACTTTGTGGGAATGTATTTCATTGGCAGAATTGCCCTGGCTGCTACCAGCCAACTACCTAGTGTCTCTAGGTGAGGGGAGGGGAGTGTCAGTCCTGTGAGAAAAGAGAGCACCTCTCTTCTCTGTTTACTGTTATCAGGGGTCCTAATTGATACCACCTGCAGGTGCTGCTGGGCTCACCTGGTGTTGTCAGCAGGACTTCCGTTCCATCCAGGGAGAAATGAGCCTATTTGGGCTGTCTTTTGCTAGTTTTGGATCCAGGAAATACTGGGCCACTTTCTTCTATAGGGTGGGGGAGTGTAAGAAGCACTATCACTATGTTGTTATTCTAGTCACCAGGTCCATTCTCCAGGAAGTAGAGCTTATTTCCCCTCCCTAGGAGTATGAGCTGCACTTAGTAATTACTTTTAACGAACAGGATATGCAAACAGAAAAATGGTTGATTTTGTAGTGGAGAAACCTGTCCAACACTACCTTTATCAAGTGATCAAGGTTAACATCACCAGGATTAAATCATGTTGGCATCATGTACCCCTTGATATGGTACACTTCACTTCTGTGGTATTCTTGCAAAAAGTCCATGATGCAAGTCTAAGGAGATAACTTCAGAAAATCCCTAACTGAGGGGCATTCAGTAAAATAGCTGACTACCTCTTTTCAAGTGTCAAGGTCATGAAAGACAGAAACAGTGAAACTGTCAGAGATTTGAGGAGACTAAAGAGACATGATGACTAAATGCAGTGTCAGATCCTAGACTGGATCCTAGATCATAAAAAGGACAATAGTGGAAAATCTGAATACAGTGTGCAGCTCCTAATAGTGATGTCCCAATGTTACTTCCTTAGCTTTAATAAATGTACTATGATTATATAAGCTGTTGATATTAGGAGGAAAAAGTGAAGTTACCGGTTGCCACTGGCATTCTACTGTAAGCAATAGACTTCATTGACTTATATATTTATTGTTATAGACTTGTAAGTTTCTCTTTTTCTTCCCAGTGGTTTATAAGTGTACTCAAGTAGTTTGGTGCTCAAATCATCCCAGATTTGGCCAGCAGGTAGGAATCCCTTCAAACTGGCTCCCCAGTCCTAGTGTCATCCTCCAACATGATTTTTTTAATCACTTTTTTACTTTCTGGATCCAGAATCATCTTGTACTTACCCTATCCTAACCCTGGAAGCAGCCAGGAGGCCAAGAAGCCAGGGTTTCCACTAATGGAAAATGGTGTTAGAGACTAAGATCTGGATGCTAGATGTGCTCACTGCTACTGGAGCATTCTTCTTGCACTTGTCAGTGGACATAGAAAGTACATGGGTGTATACACACATATACAAATATATATGCATACAAATATGCATGGGCACATAAGCACGTACAGACACACGTATACAGATCTTAGCAAATCTTAAGTTCACACCAGTACTTCCAATTCCCGCTCATCCTCATGGGATTCTTCCCTCCTTTGTCCCATTCCATATTTGTATGACTTCTCTTCCAGAGTGAAAACCCTGGCTCCCAACAACATAGATATAGGTACTCATTTGCTGAATCCTATAATGCATCCAAAACAGTTTCAAAACTGCTTCACCATACTGCTATAAGAACCAAACCTACTAAAGAGTTTAACATTTCTTTGTAATTCTAACACACATATAAACTGCCCAAGACTGAGGATATATAGTCAAATACTATGTTCATTATTTTTCCTTCTTTCTGACACAAGAGGTAAAAAACTACATATGCTTTTTTCCCTTTGTTCTTTTCACTTAATAACATTTCCTCCATAATATTTCATTAATATCTTCTTTCTCAGACTTTTTCTCACATGCGTTTTACTCCATTGCGTATGTGCTGCAGTTGATAGAGCCTCCTATGCTTAAACATTCAAGCCATTTTCAATATTTTGCAACTGTAAATAATGCTGTGAAAAAGAACCATGTCCATGTGTATATTCATAAAATTGCAAGTGACTCTTTAGATTCTTAGAAGTGTGCTTGCTGTGTCAATAGGTATGTATGTATATAGTTTAAATATTGGCAGTTCCCCTCTAAAAGGCTTCTACCATTCTGCATTCCCACCAACAATGTAGTAAAATGTCTATTTCCTAACAGCCTCACATATAACAGAGTACTGTCAAGCTTTTGAATTTTTGTCAAGCTGATGAGTAATGGTATCTCAGTGTAGTTATAATCTGCATTTCTCTTATCATGAGTGAAGTTGAACATCTTTTCATTTCTTTATACCTCTTTTGGTAAACTGTCTGATCATGTCTTGTGTCCATTTTTCTATAGGACATCTGGTATTTTCTTCTTGATTTTTAAAAGTTCTTATAAAGTGGGGATATTCACCCTTTAACTGTGAAGGATGTTGATTTATATGTTGATATACTTTTCTTCCAACCATTTGTCTTTTGATGTTACTTACAGTAGTTTTTTGCCATGTGAAAGGTTTTTGGTATTTTTGTTTTTGTTGTTTTTTTGTATACTATACTTTAGTAATCTTTTATTGCCTCTGGACTTTAAGCCAGCAAAGCCATCTGGGCCTGGGAAAAATGACGCTGTAGTGACCATTCAGTGCCCAAGGCAAGGGCACACAGCCAGTCACAGACTGGGTATTTTTCAGACTCTGGATATTAGAGAAATTGAGAAACAATGGTCAATGCCTGGATATAAAGCTGGGTGCTCCCATTCCTTAGCCCCTGATTGGAGGACTAGGGAGGGCCGTGACTGAAGGCCATGAGTCCTTCGGCTTAATCAGTGGCATGTATGCACAGCCAATGGGCCTAGGACTGCAGGGATGGGTATTAATGGATTCCTTTCAATCAGCTGTTGGGGGTGGTGCTGAGTGTATGGCTTGGAGATCTCATATGGCTTTGGAGGACTTAAGAAGGGTAAAGATGAAGGCTATTATAATATTGCTCTCCCTCTACAGAACCAGAGTCCAGAACAAAATAGACAGTGACTTTCTCATGTCTCCCAAGAGGCTGAATACCTGGAGGCTCTTGAGAGGTGAGTAAATAAGGTACATAACCAGGTGTGCAACTTTGCAAAGAAGCAGTTTATTAAAACAAGAAGCCATAAAATATAGAGAAGCACTGCTGCTTAGAAAGCAAGTGATAGACCAACTAATGAACACTGAAAGAAAGCAACATTTTTCCCCTCCATTCCATTTCAGGAAAGCAGAACATTTCTTAGTGATTTCTGCCACGTTCACACTCACGGGGAAAGAAAAGCAAAGGTCAGAACACACCTTTATGGCATAGTTGTTGGCCAGATATAAATTTGGGGTATCCAGAAGGCAGTGTTATAAACTGAATTCTTCCCCCCAGAAGTCACAGGTTGAAGCCCTAATCCCCCAGTATTTGGATGTAGGGCTTATAAGGAGATAATTAAGATTAAATGGTGTAATCAATAACAACAAAAAAGGATTAAATGGTAGCATAAAGCTGGGGCCCTAATCCAGTAGGGCTGGTGTCCTTGTAAGAGTAAGAGCCACCAGAGCTCACTCCCTCTCTCCAGCACATGTACAGAAGAAAACCTATGTGAGGATGCAAGAAGGCCAAGAAGAGAGACTTCAATAGAAAATAACCCTGCTGACACCTTGCTGTTGGACTTCAGCTTCCAAAACTGAAAAAATAAATTTCTGTTGCTTAAGCCATCCAGCTTCTGGTTTTGTTACGGCAGCGTTAGCAAAAGAATAGTTTTGGTACTGAGAGTTATATCTAAAAATATGGAATGGCTTTGGAAATGGGTGATAGATAGAGGCTGGAAGAGGTCTGAGGCACTTGTTATAAAAAGCCTGGATTGCCTCGAACAGACTGTTGGTAGGAATACAGACATTACAGGTGATTATGGTGCAGTCTCAGATAGAAATGAGGAACATGATACTGGAAACTGGAGGAAAGACAGTCCTTGTTATAAAGTGGTAAAGAACCTGGCTTGTGTTCCAGTATTTTGTGGAAAGTAGAAATTGTGACATGAGTGACAAATATTTAGCTGAGGAGATTTCTAAGCAAGGCGTTGAAGGTGAAACCTGGTTTTGCCTTCCTCCTTGTAGTAAAATGTGGGAGTACAGAGATAACTTGAAGGAAATGTCAAGCATAATTTTGAGAACCAGAATTTAGAGATTTGGAAATTTCTCAGCCTATCCGTGTTGTAAAAAATGAGAAAGCATGTTCTGGAAAGAATGCTATGGTGTGGCTAGACAATGTTTAGGGACTTCCTTGGTGGCACAGTGGTTAAGAATCTGCCTGCCAGGGAAGAGTGTAGGAAGATGGCGGAAGAGTAAGACGCGGAGATCACCTTCCTCCCCACAGATACACGAGAAATACATCTACACGTGGAACAACTCCTACAGAACACCTACTGAACGCTGGCAGAAGACCTCAGACCTCCCAAAAGGCAAGAAAGTCCCCACGTACTTGGGTAGGGCAAAAGAAGAAAGAATAAACAGAGACAAAAGGATAGGGATGGGACCTGCAGCAGTGGGATGGAGCTGTGAAGGAGGAAAGGTTTCCACACACTAGGAAGCCCCTTCGTGGGCAGAGACTGTGGGTGGCAGAAGGGAAAGCTTCGGAGCCGCGGAGGAGAGCATGGCAACAGGGGTGTGGAGGGCAAAGTGGAGAGATTCCCACACAGAGGATCGGTGCCGACCAGCACTCACCAGCCCGAGAGGCTTCTCTGCTCACCCGCCGGGGTGGGCGAGGTTGGGAGCTGAGGCTCAGGCTTCGGTTGGAGCACAGGCAGAGGACTGGGGTTGGCGGCGTGAACACAGCCTGCATGGGGTTAGTGCACCACGGCTAGCCGGAAGGGAGTCCGGGGAAAAGTCTGGACCTGCCAAAGAGGCAAGAGACTTTTTCTTCCCTCTTTGTTTCCTGGTGCACCAGGAGAGGGGATTAAGAGCGCTGCTTAAAGGAGCTCCAGAAACGGGCGTGAGCCGCGGGATCAGCGCGGACCCCAGAGACGGGCCTGAGACGCAAAGGCTGCTGCTGCCGCCACCAAAAAGCCTGTGTGCAAGCACAGGTCACTATCCACACCTCCCGTCCCAGGAGCCTGTGCAGCCCGCCACTGGCAGGGTCTCGTGATCCAGGGACAACTTCCCTGGAAGAACACACGGCGCGCCTCAGGCTGATGCAACGTCATGCCAGCCTCTGCCACCGCAGGCTCGCCCCGCACTCCGTACCCCACCCTTGCCCAGGCCTGAGTGAGCCACAGCCCCCAAATCAGCTGCTCCTTTAACCCCGTCCTGAGTGAAGAACAGACGCCCTCCGGCGACCTACACACAGAGGCGTGGCCAAATCCAAAGCCGAACCGCGGAAGCTGTGCGGACAAAGAACAGAAAGGGAAATCTCTCCCAGGAGCCTCAGGAGTGGCGGATTAAATCTCCACAGTCAACTAGATACACCCTGCATCTGCGGAATACCTGAATAGACAAAGAATCATCCCAAATTGAGGTGGACTTCGGGAACAACGGTATATTATTTTTAACCCTTTTCCTCTTTTTGTGACTGTGTATATGTATGCTTCTGTGGGAGATTTTGTCTCTATAGTTTTGCTTTCACCATTTGTCCTAGGGTTCTATCCGTCCATTTTCTTTTGGGGTTTTTTTGTTTTGTTTTTTTCTTTAAAAAAAATTGTTTTCCTTGATAATTATTTTTTATTTTAATAACTTTATTTTATTTTAATTTATTTACTTTTATCCTTTCTTTCTTTCTGTGTTTCTCTCTCTCTCTCTCTCTCTTTCTTTCTTTCTTCCTTTTCTCCCTTTTATTCTGAGCCGTGTGGATAAAAGGCTCTTGGTGCTGCAGCCAGGAGTCAGTGCTGTGCCTCTGAGGTGGGAGACACAACTTCAAGACACTGATACACAAGAGACCTCCCAGCTCCCCATAATATCAAACAGTAAAAATCTCCCAGAGATCTCCATCTCAACCCAACACCTACCTTCAGGCAACAACAAGCAAGCTACAGTGCTGGACACCCTATGCCAAACAACTAGCAAGACAGAAACTCACACCCACCCATTAGCAGAGAGGCTGCCTGAAATCATAATAAGTCCACAGACACCCCAAAACACACCACCAGACGTGGACCTGCCCACCAGAAAGACAAGATCC